>NC_060248.1:86697174-87000204 GCF_921293095.1 Ischnura elegans
ACTTTGACAAAAAACTGATACAATGTTCATCATAACTCAGGAATCATGACAAAAATTAAAGTCTAAACAGGCCAGTGAACAAGTTACACGCCACCAGAGTTATTAGCATATTTATGCTATAGTTGAAGTCAAAAAATTAATTATATGTAAGTAGCGCTTCCGTCGGCTAAAATAGAGGAAAAAAGTGTTAGTTTAAAATGTAGCCATTTAATTATCCATTTTTTTTTGTATTTTATTTAGATTTAAAATCTCTAACGGCATCATCTGAGATAGAATAGAATTTTTAAAATAACATTTGCGAAAATTATTTGCTTTGAACCGCATGGTCGCAAAACTGCCACCTTAATCTCTCTATTTGTTAGCAATACGCTTACAATAGCAGGTAATTCATCCCGAAATCAATAATAACGACTTCGTATTTTCCATTCTTCAATATTTTCTCGATCTCGACTGGTTCAAACGCATCTAGCATGGCGAGGCACTAGATGTGTTGCAACTAATTGCCCATTTCAATAGCCGATTCAATGTATTTTTATCCGTTAATATCTATTAAATATTAAATTGTGAAAAATAAAATAATCGGTGCATTACGTATTCAGTTCACATTTAGCGAAAGCATCATCGTGTAACGGAAACAAGTCACTGATATCTTCACCAAATCCTCCATAGTGCCTTGTGTGCCCATCCCGTCTCAGACTTTACAGACTCCCCATATCCACGAGTCACTTGCGCTCGACGCGACACCTGGACAAAATTACATTATAGTCAAGCACAGGCGTGAGGGACATGACAAAAGGTAAGGGAAAGAGAAAGAGAGATCTTAACATCATCTCTCCCGCGAATCCCCTATAAATTCTGTCACAAAGGCAGTCGCCCTTCGTGTCCTCCATAGAAATCATGAATGACTCGAAATATTTATTCTCCCTCTCATGACGACAAGAGCTTTATATGGCGAGCACATTATGTAACACGAGTACATCTCGGCATATAAGGTTAGCGCAGAGTATAACTGAACACGACGAGTCCTCGAAAAAAGCACGTGGCAGACGCGAGCAGGCTGATTCTATTACTGAAAGGATGTATTTTTCTTTACTAATGGAAGTAGCTCCGGATGAATAGTTTGCAAACACTACCTTTCGTTCATGGTTTTTTTTATTGTGAAACGTGCCATCCATGATATCAGCATAGTAAAAGAGACTTACCGAGTTTTTTTTCACCCACTCTTGTCGCTTTACTCTTCATACCTCTTTTCTACCCAATCCACTAGCCCAATACCTTCCGAGACTTGATTGCAAAAATCCGTTGATAAACGCATGCTCCTGCAGCAATAGTTAATACCGCGCTAGCGCCAAGGGGCGGTATCTCCAAAGATTCCTTCTATTAGAATACTCCTGTAGAGAACTCCAGATGGAGATTATTTATAAAATCTGTCATGTAATTACAAAGAAATAACACCAAATAAATAATGTCTGCATTGATTTTTTATGAAAAATGATATTCAAATCTCATTCCTTCTTCGAAGCCTAACATCCTTAATAACTTTTAAATCATTTTGCAAATGAAGGAGGACATATTTTTCAAATAATTGTGCGTTCCAAAATGAATTTTTTCATGCTCAATACGACTTTTAGTAATCATGCATAGAGCCCATATTTGCTAGCAAAAACATCATAAATATCATAATTAAACATTGTCTGATGAGGATAGATCAAGGAAATGGGAGTAAGAAATAAAGTAGGTGCTTTAGAAAATGATTGCAAGACTGGAAAGGATATTTTGAGCATATTGCTGTTTATCAAAGTATGAATAAGGGGAAATAAAATCGAGATACTGCCTTTAGGAGCCGGAGCATACCAATAGTTTTAAGCTAAGTAAGAGTGTATCTTAGAAAAGAATCTGGAAGGTGATGTCTTCGCAAAAGTTAGTGAGGGAAAGACATCGACGGAAGAAGTATAAAATGCCTAGAGTGACAGGGTTAAAAGTTACTAAAGACTGATCTTCACAAAAGAAGTCAAACCATCCTAGACAGCCTTTCAACATGAATGACGAATAATGGATCCTTAAAGTAAAAAACCGGTATAACTGAAGTATGCTAATGCACTTCCTCGCAATACGCCACTAGCAATAGTGTATGTGGGCAAATAGTTTCACACGTGACAGAGGAAAGAATCTTGAAAGATCTTCCTTGTAGGAGGGAAAATCCATTCATTCGTAAAAAGACGAGTTTTTTTTTCTCCGTGACATCATCCCCTGAAGGTCTCGTCTCCATCAGTAGAATTTTCAAAGCGAACCTTAAGGCCGGTTTAAGTAATTTCCTTCGAAGGCTACTGATCAGAGAATTTTTCCTCTCTCTCCAGGGAGTTATCAGACGGAAATAAGATTTTTATTCAATAAAATTATAGAATAAAATGTTACTTGCCAATTTTGACCGATGCCATTGATTTTGAAAGGTCACCATTTATTGCAAAAGCTATTCTAAGAATTATGGACTTTGGGAACTTGATATTCTGAATTGGGACATGACGAAAGTTTTACTACGCGTGATGACGAAATTTAAAATCGCCCAGCATGAATAAGAACCAGGAGCTTGGAAAAAATAAAAAAGGTGCGTTAAAATTTGATATTTTTCCAACAATTTATAAATACACGAAGAAGAAAATTTCGTAATGGCATTTTGAATTTCTAACTAATAGACAAAGAGAAAGATAAATATAATCCCCCAAAAGCCGCATGAGTCATGTTAGCCATTATTTCAAGAAAATGAGTACACTTAAAAGCGCTCATAATGGTATCTTGAGGTGAGGCTGTGTATCGAGATCTCGTGCATTTACAACCTAATAAGTGTACCTAACCAGAAAGTATAAGGCCTTTACCAACCATTGCAGAAAAAATATTCAAGAAAATGAACAGCGCTACATCGGCAAGTTCTTCCAAATGAAGGAGTATCCATTCTTGGTAATTGCATCATCATTTTAATGGCCATTCACGGGTACTCCAGACGACCAAATGACGTCAGTGCTATCGGTCACAGCGGCGCCATGACGACCCATTCGGAATATGGCCTTCCTTTTACCTGGCTGAAGCTCGACGCTCACACTTGGCAGCCGGTGAAAGAAAAATACCCCTCTTCGAGTTCCAAACATATGCTTTTTACTTTGATAACTTAAGGTGGCAACAACATATTCTGTAGATTATGTCTGGCTAAGTTAATATCAAAGATCACATGAAAGGATAAGGGAAAACGATGGTGATTTCAACCGCTTCTTAACTCGTATTTTGCAGTCACTGTCGACCGGTTTCGTTCCAATGCGGACATAACCAGGCATTTTGTTCAAAAGGAAAGATAAATTCGACTAAACCGGTCGGAAACGAATAAGTAACGAGTTGCGACCTATGTATCCATTCATAATGAATTTGTTAAAAGGTACGTGCGCTGCAAATTTCCTTGCCCTTTTATGCTCACGAAGAACTTGTCGAATCTTGTTTTAACGTCCCATATTTTTACTAATTATTATTAAGTTCTATGACCACATGACGACTTTATGTAGCACAAAATATCACTTCTATACCTCTTATTAAATTGATAATCAAGAAAGCCAGCTACCTTCAGCACATTCGGTAACTTTATATTTCAGATAAGGTAATCATACTTATGAAAGAAAGTGGAAGTTTCTGCAACTAAATGAATTAGGTTCTCATTCATTTGCGTCCCAAAGAATTAAAGAATATTGAAGCTTGAAATAAAGCATTATTGTGCCAATAATGAAATGGAAATATAGCCTATTTTTTAACCCTAATAAAAGACGAGATACTACAGTTTTGAACACCGAGAACTATCGTAAAAACATTTAATTTACATAGTATTTTTCGAGAAAAAATACCTGACATCTCTTCAAAAATATGAGTATAATCAAAACTCGTATAAGTTAGTGACCAGGAAATATTTTTACTAAAGTGAATCATGTTTCCTAAAATGGGATAAAATTTAAGTGCTTCTGGAATAGCGCAGCATATGCTACAAAAAAAGAGACAAACGATACACAGAATGGTCATAAAATGGACCGACCGCTATTTTTCACCAATTGTCACTCCAACAAAGAAACTTACCGATAAACAGTGCTGTAGTTGGGAAAAAACTTAAGGCGGTACTCACCAAAATTTGCCAACAGCTGAACATGTATTATACATCCGGCCGCGATTGAAAAAAACTCCATCTCTTATTGAAGTTCCAAGTTGTGCCACGAGATAACACTGAACAAATAAATAATCATTTCTGATTTTTCTTTCTGAAACCAATTACACAATTTACAGTAGGACCAGGGACGCCGACTTATGAAAAATATTGGGGGGGCCCAAACCGGGGATCATGCCCCGGGAAATTTTTATAAGTAGTGAGTTTTAAGCTTTTTAAGCATTTAAGAAGAGTCATATGATAAACATTAGACCCCTGATAATTCGAATATCGATATCTGGACACTCCGGGGAAAATCGGCAAGCCTGACACATTTTTTCCTCTCAACCATAACGAATGTTTGAGGGGGCTAGGGCCCCCTCAGGCCCCATGGAGTCGGCGCCACTGAGTAGGACTATTTTTTACAGATTTAAAAAGGTAGTTTAACCGGTACGCTTATGACGAGTTTGGATTTTAGTACATCACGCCTGGATGAAGAGCAATCTATCTATTGTGTAGTGTGTACTACTGTACTTTCCTTAAGCATTACATAATATGTTGTTTTTCAGCCCTAATATATGGGCCCTAATATAATATTCGCTACTATGAAGAACTTTAAATGACCAGCTTCAAGGCTTCAGCTTTTGAGTATTTTTTTAAATAATTTGATGCATTATTAAAAATTATGTTATATATAATAAGCTTTATTTACGTGAAATTAATATTTTCATAAACAATTTCCCACCACTCTCCTTTATTTCTCGATTTTGCAAGCGTTGAAAACATTTTTGATTTCGAAAGGTTCTATTCGGAAATGCACCGAAGAATTGCCACAGTTCACATAACCAAGTAAGTGTGAATACATACTGACTTTATGAATTCTAACATGCCCCTCATTATTTCAATACACATGATATTTAAGCTCAAGGGTTTAACTACGGCTTTTCTCCACATTTGCTTTCTGGGAGTATTTTTTCATTGAGTTCAGCTATTCTTATAATATTTATGGCCGGCGTCCATTACCCTGGTCGGATGGACCATCTACATCAAAAAATTGCATTCACCTTGCCGCAGGCAATCGACCTTTACAGATCAGACTGTTGGTATCGTAGTCTATCCGAAATATTCTGGGAATCACTTTAATGCCTAAGTATCAGGATTTAAAAAGAAGGAGTGCTTCGGAGAATTAAAGCGGAAAGTTAGTTCGTGAGAAACCCAAGCTTGGAAGGCTTCGCACCCCACATTTTGAAACTGGAAACCTCTGGAGACCAGCAGCTGCAAACGAATCTCTTAGCAATGCCGATACATAAGCCCGCCTTGATTTTGAATCATCTTCTTGAGGGAGTGAGAAACAGTCACAAAGTATTTGCACTACGGGGAAAACGTAAAAAAATAAAATAATTCAGATGGCGCATCACTTCCTCTTATCCAGGCGCATTTTGTCTCCCTACGTGACGAATTACTCGTTTAAAAGTTCTACTATCATCTTCATAGTACCAGGGTATGTGGAGTAGATCCTTCTTACACAATTGTATTGACCTCAAATATAATCATATGATATAATTCTGAATTAAACATTTTCAACTTTGAGACGCGAGAAAATATGGACAAGGTTATAAATCAAATTCTCTGAAATTTTCAAGATGGTAGCCTTGGTTTAAATGAGATGTTCGAAACGAAAAAAGATCGCTCGCGCGATGTTGATGCATAAGACCTACATTTGGAAACTGTTGATGACGAGTAACCGCCCTCAGAAGTACGATCGCACAACCGAAAAAGCACGCATGGGTTCCACCCTGACATATACCTGTTTTGCACTCACAAAATTCAGTACAAAAAAAGTTTTTACTTAAACCTCCTTATCCCCATTGTTAAACTCTTTTGCAAGCAAATTAACTGCTGTTTTTTTTCATTTTATTGCACACCCTTGGTTCCCAAAACCGAAGGTATGGGTGAAGCTCCCTCCGACTCAGCCATAGAAGGCTACATATGTTAACTACAGTGTCAGAAAATAGAATGCTCGGTAAATGAGGGAGGAAATAAAGAGCAAGCCTTATTGTGTATTGAAGAGGGAGGGGAGATAGGCCAAAGTACTCTGCAAAATGCTCATTCGTTTACAAGTTTATGGTTTTAAAGTACAAGTTTACCGGTTAGGAGAGGTTTACCGACCCTAACCGATAGACTACTTGAGTAATATTAATTTATTGGAATTAGATTTTCACAAAAAAGGATAGGGGAGGGGCATTCCTTTCCCTGGGCCAATTCGCACTTCGAGGTTTTTGTTTGGAAATGTCCCAAATCTTAATCCAAGATTTGAACCCAGTACTCTTTGGTCAGGAGCCAAGGGAAAATATTTTTATAGGAAATCAAAATGGCGTCATGGTAAGTCTCCAGAGGATCACCGGTTAGGCGTTTAGCTAATGAAAAATCAAGTTTATACCGGAAAACAAATTGACATCGTCCTTTAATAGCTGCTTGAGATAAAATTTCTTATCAAAGAAATAATTGCAAGACTGATACCAAACTATGCTTGACTAATATTCCATTCGCAAACAGTGCGCCTTCATTACGTCTCTCTTTATGGAAGCTTCTGAAAGCCACGGGACTAAAAATTAAACAAAGGTTTCACTCGCACATAAGAGCTAAATAAAACATATTATTAAGGTGAGGTAACTACTGAGGAAGCCGGCGACAAAATTAGTGCGCTCATAAAATTTCTCCCTATATGGTAGAAAAAAATATCACAGATGCTGTTAGTTAAAGAATAAGGCATTTAACTGTGCGAGATGTTAGCATGCGCGCAACAAATGCTACCCGATTCGAACGAGCGCCGTAAAAACGAACCGTTACATTAACGAATAAATTTAAGCATGCCCAAGGCGAGTATAAAGGCAGAAATGCGGACCGAGTCCAGCGACGGAGGTAATACTTAACATGCCTGAAGCGAGAACACAATACTTTCCGCGAGACATCTTTCCGCATTGTAGTACAAATGGATTTATAACATTATTAATAAACCCATAAATAAATATAGAAGTAGTTGCTCGAATTAAATAATTCCCGGATAAATTTTCTTAACATTTTGAAATTGACAATTTTTTTCACCCCACATGATATTTATTTGAAAAGGGTTGCGACCTAGCACAACTTAAGGAAAATGTTCGTTTATGTCAGTGAAAAAATAACCTTCCCCCAGTTTTTGCACCTAAAGTTAGCCAACAGTCTTCCAAAGCTCTCTTAGATGATTACTTTCAAAGTAGAAACTTGTCGAAAATATTGTCATTTGAAATAACATAGTATTTGCCTTAATACATAACAACAATGAAATTTCAATATGGAGATCTGAAAGTGCTATCTGGAGATCTTGGTTCGAATCCCGACTAAGCCAAATGATTTTTTTCGAATCTCATCCTTGAAATATAGAACTTTGCACCATTTTGCATGACGGTGCACAAAGTCACTTGTTTGATGAAGTAGGTACTTTGTATTTGTTTTATTTTTTTTAACATGAAGAAGGTAATTATAATCGCAAATGCTTTTTCCTCATGAATCGAGCGAACAATACACCTCTGTTGCAGTAATTAAAGCCGCGGGGAGATTGCCGTCAATGGATAATTTCTTTCGTCAAGCGTCTGTAGGCGTTAAAAGGACCGTAAACACCTCCCTTCACTCCATTCGTGATCATGGCCTTGAGCACCAGAGCATCGTGGTATACACGAGCTCGACGATAATCATTTCCGCTCCGTCGAGCCTACTTGCACTGAACTCTTCCTTTCTCGAAAAGGAGAAAATAATCATTAAATATAGAGCAGTCGGACGAGACATAATTGACGATCGCTCAAAAATTGGCGGGCTCATTTAGCAGGCTGAAAGTCGGAAGCGGATACTTCAATGCTCATGGAAACGCAGGTCTGATTTCAGGGCACAAATACCTTGAATGACATCCATAGTGAAACAAAGCGTGGTATAAATACATTAATGTTACGATGCGAATGAATTAAGATAATATATTAATCCTAACGGTAACTCTATCTTTCATTCATAAACCATGTTAATGAAGTACTGACGCGAGTACAAGGCAAGCTCTTTCTTGTAATCAAAGCATATTTAATTCATAAAGCTCTGCCGGATGTAATTTTTAAAAATTGGGCTTCAACTCTATAATTTCGGAGACTTTCGCCACAAAATTTACTAATTTCGATTGATTGTAACTGCGAAGTTCCCATTCGCATACAAAAAAATAGTCTAGCAGATAAATTAAGATTCAAACAAAAAGTTTAGCTGATGAAAAACTGTTAATGCCAAATGCATACACAGAATTTTTATTCAAACACTACCATGGTTTTGACGGTCATCTTCTGGTAAGAAACTCTCATCCATCTGAAGATGACGTTGACTGTCGAAACCATGGTAGTGTTTGAATAAAAATTCTGTGGAAAAACAAAGTTTAATTTTATTCATCCAAAATGTTCAGCAAATTCCCAAAAGCATCGCCAGTAACCACCAACTCTACAACCATAAACGAAATCATTAAAGACTGGCGAAATATTTCATTGTGGCTTCAGCAAATTCAACCAACACAAAGCTATCGGCAAAGGCTTTGGATCTCACAATGCCCGACAATAACTGGCAGAAAGCCATATCCAAATATCTACTCTACCATATCCGGTCACCAGCTCTACAGAGACACATCCTGAAAGAAAATCAACCAAGAGCATTTCTGAATGCGGACTTCACTCCGTTAATTTTCAAATTCCACGGCAGGAGCATACCGAGAAAATTTCCTTCGGGGTAAGTAACATCCAGTTTCTCGGTAATCTACCGAGCGAGTACAGAGCATTCTCATTCCAAGCAATCAAGAAAGTAATTGTAATATTTCGTGGAATGTCGGTAGTTGGAAACGGCAGTCTAAATACTTCAAAGGATAACGAAACAGCACACTATGAGGCATCTTAAAATTATGCTGCCACGGTGGCTTAATCGGTTATGCAAATGACGCTAGTCGAAAAGCAATCATGCAATTTTAGCATTTTTTAAGTATTCGTATTATTTCTTGGAAGGTTTCAATCGTAAGAATTCGGAGAAAAGCTGAACTCGTTTCTTCACTCACTCTTCCATCGCGCCACCAAGCACTGAAAACACCTCATAAATGGAAATCAAATCGCCAAAAAATGTGAAGCAGTGAAAGTTGTCACTACTAGTATTCGCAATTATGGAAAAAACGAATGATCTAAAAATAATATGTGCAACCGATAGAAGGCTAACAGCAGAGAAAATGAAGACCCTGAGACCCTCGTTACCCCAGATCAGTGAGTCTTACCGGCCAGAGCTGTTTACCATTACCATTACTTACAGCGAAAGTAAATGAGTCCGGATGCCAAGAAGAGAAATAAAAGAGAGTATATATCCAATGGTGTAGAGAGTTTGACTAATGACAAAAGGACATCTGGTTTCAATCCCGGACAAGCCGAAGGAAAATTGTCGCAGTGCAAGATGACGTAGAAAAAGGGGTTAGCCCCTTATCCTTAAGAAGTGCAAAAACACCCACGATCGCTCAGTCTTGGGCTTTATGTTCAAGAATCCAAAGTGAACTCGGGATGAAACAGAGAAAATGATTAAAGGGAGATATACACATACCACCTCCTGCTATTCATCCTCACAATTTTTTAAGAATATAAAAAATTATAGAGGATAAAATTGACTCATATTATCTGAATTTTGAAACTAAAAAACTTATTTCCGGGTTATCATTGGAAATGAATATTTTTACTACTCCATAAATGATATCTTCATATTGTAACGAGTCAAAACAGCTTACACAAATCCAAATACCAGATAAAATGCTAATCGGCAGTGATTTTAAAGGATGAATTTAATCAAACATGAGTTACTATTACTATTTTCATTTTATATCAGCAATTTCATTTCTGGTTCAAAATCACTTTATAGTCTGATGAGAGTTGATTTCACAAAATCACAAAAGATTTCTAAAAATCAAGATAGTCTTTGATTGCTTGTGACTCCAATTATAAAACAAAACCGATATTTGATTTTGTATGGGATTAGAGCCTTAGCTCGAGTAAAATAAGAGCACAAAAACTTAGAGAGCATGTTGGATTGAGTGGAGACTCCGCCCAGAACTATTAGACTCCTAAAACAGAAGCACAATCCTTTTCTTATTAAGGTCATAAAAAATCTATATTAATGGGTGGCCCAAGCATCAATCATCCTTCTTCATCTATCATACATCATAGACCATAAATTGAGGGGTATGCTTCTCATGTAGATGGTGCAGTATAGATAGATGATGAGATAATGCCTCTAAGAATATGATTGGACTGCCTTGGAGAGGTAATTTCTCCTGAAGTAACTAATTAATTCAGAATCATTACGACCAATCTCAAAGCGATAAAACTGGATATAGTTGGGGATACGAGATAGAATAGAGGGAGACTGAATACATAAAAAATAGGATGCTAGTTCAGAAAAGGGATGGATAGTTTAGCATGTAAAAGTAGTTATATAGGAGCGGCCATAGTTGTTCCCAAAAACATGAACTGAGGTTATACGACGCGATGGGTGTTGATTGCTTCACAAGAGCCTTCGTGTTAATTGGAGATATATTTTTAGATAGTGGGTTTTGTGGAAATTAAGACGATTATCACGGTAGAAGCCAAGCTCAGAGGTCTTAGAGCTACAGCCCTAGATTTATAATAACGCCGCCACTGGCGCTTGTAAAGTTGCAACCATACAGATTTGCGTTCAAAAGTATATTTACACAATATTTGACTGCATCTCAGAAAAGTCTATGTCTATGAAAAAGCAAATAATTCATTAACTACGTAGGAAAACATTCTTTGAATCATCCCCAATGAATCCTTTGCCAGCAATTCTCAGGGAAGATAGAGGTCTCACAAAACACAGATTCAGGGTAAAGGCCGGGAACCTTCCTCAGGAGAACCGCCATATGGCGTCTCGGCGCTAATTAGCCAAGAAAAATAGACAGCGCAGCAAGGGGCGACCATCCGGGATACGATAACCCCAACATTAAGCCGAAATTGTGAGATAGAAAACTGAAAACCACTCGGGCCGGAGGAGACGACTGTTGGGGCAATTTCGAAGGTGGGCCGCCGCCGTGCGTAAGGCGCCCGCGTTGGTGACCTCGGCGGATGTATTTTTTGAGCTCCCATTAAAGCCCCGTTCGAGTCCTCGTTCACGAGTCGGGGAAGTGTCAAGGCCGAGGCTTGGCCCCACGAGTTTTCTAAACCACAGAGGACCCCAAGGCGGTCTTGGTCCTGACTCGCCCCATAAGACTACGAAACACTTCAACTCGTTACTAATCTGTCTCAAAATTGACGGACTGAGAGGGTTCCTCCCGGGTGTAATGAACGCTAGGACAGCATCGACCCCAAATCAATTTTTAATAAATTTAAACCAGAGAGGATTTTAAACGAACTTGCTTGAAATAACGAAAATTTATTGAAAAAGACAAGCTAAAGCCCTCAATTTATATTTTGTATTCTTATTTTATGTTTAAAATTCTTATAATTAATTTCATTACTCTAATAATAAATACTAATATAATTTCCTATTTATAATTTTTTTTCAATTACTGGTCATTATGTCTTTGTGAACTCGAGGCTAGAACTTTAAGGGGTCGTGTCACACCTTCTCGATCAATAGTATTTTACCTTTTTCGTAACGAATTACTCATTTATAACTAACATTTTTTTCTTAGAATTTTCATTATATGTAAAGGTGAACATTTTCTTTATTTTCCTGGATCCTAAATTTACAACCTTTGCACATGAGAAAATACTTAGGAAAAGTTTTGACTGAAAAAAAATCTCGTATTTATGCTCCAAAATATTTAGGATTATGACATAGTTTTTGAATGAGCTATTCGTCACAAAAAACGACCGGTCGAGCAGAAGAGATTCGTTTTCTTAATGAAGAATGAGAATTAAAATAACAGGCACTATTTGTTCTTTTTTTGTTGATAAAGAAAGAGACAGGTGAAAAATAGACAAAATACCTTTATAAAGGTGTGATCAATTGTTAAATTTGTGGCTAATCGAGTCATTAATGTAAAAGTAGCGCATATATCCATTAAGATTCCCAAATAGCATGAATACTAAAGTATGTAATGCAATATAATTAGATAACGTGAGATTGGCACTTGATAAGAATCCCAATTTTTTTCATGACACTGCGCATCGTAATCCCATCTTCCAGATTTTCAATCTAAGTTTAAAGTTAGTGAGTACTATTGCCATCCGGATACGTGAGTGTTGAATGAAATATCAGTGAAACACCTGTTACATGCCCATATTGACATTACGCATGACCCTTAAGCACTGCACCTTCAAATCAATCTTTGTTGCTCTGAAAATCCAAATTAACTATTTAAAGCCTATCAGTTACACTTATTTTGTCCTAAAAACGGAAGCCATATATGGTTTGGAATCTGGAATCGAGAAATATCTTGCGAAATATAAAACTTGTTTTTTTTCCTAACAACATCAAGAACCTTAGACGTGAGCAGACGGCTGTGGTGCCACCTTGACTTCTCAGGAAATTTTCAGAACTCATTTCAACTTATGTCACCAATACCCATGAATATCACCCAACGCACTACCACTCCTAAGTCAGATAACTGTGTCGATCAAGCAAACTCGATTATAAAATTGAATTCTCACTAATTCCATCAAAAAATATAAGAATTACACCTTTTTATTTCATATTTTCAGTTTTGATTATGAAATGGGCGTGATATTTACGGATTCATCAATTTATCTTCCAAGCATAAAATAAAATTATTATTCAATACCATAATATTTAATGCGTAGACCATAATATGGTAGTGAACATTACAGTCCGCCTATTTAAAAATGCAAAATGAATTGCTAAATAAAAAGGGGTGGTTTCATCTGGTACGTGAAAAGAAGCCATTCTGTAAAATATTTATTGAGCCACGTTTTGTACATAAAAAAGAGATTAATTACCCAGCAGTCATATGAGACAAATATCACATGAACCAATTTATTCCCTCTCATCACTCAGCCGTAAATCCTTCACAGTAATAAAAAATGACGATAAAGCAGTCCAAATAGTGTGAATTGGCCCTGAATTGTGGATTTGCCTTCATTAACCAGCCCCATAATTGACACATTAATAAAACAGGGTGATTACCCATACAGCCTTTAAATATCCTCACTTAAAATAAGAAAAACATTTTCATCACGCGAAACAAATAACGTCATTAAACTTTCAAATAGTTATTCACAATCTTCACGTCCCTGTCGGTAAAAGGAATAGCACATAACTTACCAATTTGAGCTTCAAATATTCCCCTGAGAAAATCTCTAGAATTTTTCCAATGACTAAAAAATGTTTACTTAAATACGACTAAAATGTGGAATACATATTCTCTTTGCCACATTTCGCATTTATTCCGATATAACTAAAAAACTAATTATTTATTTGTCCTTTCTGTCGATAACTGCGAGAGTACTATTTCAGTCTGCGGAACTGTGATATTATTCTCCGAATTCTGGACAAAAAGTACAGAAAACTATATTAATTATTATGAATGAGCGAACGAAAATAATGTAGTGCTATTGGCTCCGGGAGGAAATAAATCCCATTTCCAGCAATAAAGCTGCGTACGTGATTTTTAAGCGTTGGAGGTACGTGACAATCTCGCGGACACGTGCGAGCCGTGTCGGCCTACAGGTAAAACTCCCAGCGGCGATGGCGTCACATTTGGAGTCCGGCACTAAACCGACACCCACAAGTTTCCGTTGGCAAATTCTCCAAATCTCATCCATCATTTTTTCCTCTAAGTGATTGAAACCTAACCGTAAGAAATCCTAGAATGTCTAGTCTAGCGATGGGCATTTTTTTTCCTCGATAGTTCACATTCATGCATCGACCTTCAACGCCAATGATGGGCATCGGCAAGAGGAATAAGATTCTATGGTTACTGTCAATGGATAGTTCTTGAGAGTAAATGTGTGGTTCATTTTCAACCATTTTAGAGCAAAGATCATAAAATATTGTAATTTCCAGCCTTGTCTATTCATTGTTAGAACGTAGGTTTCCGCGGCGATGGTTCGATCTCTGCATTTCTTCAGGATTTTCCTCCGCGTCAGCTTGTTTGTAGACAACAGTTTCGCTGGCTATCCTGCCAGCGTCCTCAGGTCGAAGGTTTTCTATTCATTATTGTACTTATATTCCCAAAGAAGCAGCCAATAAGAATTCGAGTGACCTCTGACAATTAATTTTCAACCATTACGAATGAATGGCACACAGAGATATAGAGAGTCAATTAGTAATGAAACATGAAGTAGTTTAACTTCTCATCTACATTTGGAGCCACCGTTGTATCACCGATCGGGAAAAAAACAAACTTCGATCGATAAAACCATCGAACAAGACTAGAAGTAGGTAAGCAGTTTTCCTAGTTACTTTCAATTTAATACTCAAATAGCTCCTTTGAAAACTGCTATTATTTATTAAACCTCAAATAGACAACATAGCCATCAAATAATCCATCCATAAATAAAAAATCTATTTAATAAATATCCATTGCTTGAATGTTGAGACAATGTCATTAATTTCAAAGAGTAAAATTTCAAGAAAGCAAATGGTTGATAAAATTGAAAAAAAAAATCCTGGCTAATTTTCATCAAAAAGGCTAATTTGTAGGATTTATTTAACCAGTATTTCATTTTAATGTATAAATTCACCATTCATATATTCCTCGAAGATAGTCACTTGATCTCCTAAGGTTGAACTTTCGTTGTGTCTATGTTTTCGTCCCACGTCTTCCTACACATTTCCACTACTCGCTCCGGCATTAATATTCCTTCAAGGCTTCCACTTCTAGATTATTTTATGGCACACTTATCTCTAAATAAATCAATAGCTTGCTCATATACTCAGTTGAACCTCGGCCACGTGTTTAGAGTATTCTAATTAATACTGGCGTCGTAAATTACCTCAATCGTGGATGCTCAACTACGTACAAGTACTTAACGATCTATGCCATCAAAGACATAAGGAGTAGAAACAGTTAGGCATAGCGGCTAACTAACCATATGCTAGCTTATTTATCATTATTTCATTTGGTGATTATAAACTGTAAAAGCAGGTGATAGGTACTATAAAACTACTTTACAGGGGAGATTAAAAAAATGGGCGTAGAATATTTTAAATGGGGACAGAAGAATATAATGTATTCCAAGTATTAATTTAATATCTGCTACAGTATAAAGCTGCATGCACCAGGAGAAGGCAAAAAAAGTTTCAAAGCATGAATTTTGGCACAGGCAAATCATCGTTAACGCACGTGAGAGATTTTTATCCCAATCCATTTTCATCGAGTAATTGGCTCGAGCAACGCCAATGCACTGCCCACCTGGTCAGTGAAAAATTTATCATTGCCTCCTACCCACATGGTGTAAACAAACTAATTTCTCCGGGTCTTTAGTAACAGATTTGGCCCTCCAGTCTGAGCCGGGCGACGTCCTTAAAAATTTGCAAGTTTGTACTTCAATGTCCAACGCATGGGCGTAACGTGACGCCTACATGCACTTCGCTCTTGAGGTAATTATCCAACCGATTTTTACATAAAAGAAGAAGAAAGAGTATGATGTTAGGGGATTGGATATCTTCAAAAAGGTTATCTTGATGTTCCATGGTGGTTCTTTGGTTTAATTAAGGTTTGAAGGCCAATTGTACCCTTGGGATAAAGAGAATGGGCTAAGGATGTTATGTATTCGACATCAATTGATCTGATTGTAGTCAACGAAAAACTACATATTTCCTCTTCCCTGACAAGGGTCAGCAAAAATTACATGAATCACAAAATCTAATTGCCTTGATATTTAAATGAGCGAGTATAAACAAGTTCAAAAATATTAGCGATAAAATTCCCAGTAAATAAAATATTTAATAATATGGCTGCACTCATTGTATTCACTGAAGGCCCGAAGTCATGAAAATTTTCGGTGAATTTCAGAAACTCTTTCTTATATTTATCCTAAATTTCTCCTGAACATTTTTTGGGGAATTTTAGCACCTAGATCCTCCCTTCCCCACTCGCTACGGCCTCGATTGATGTGAGTTCCAACGCTTTGGCATCTCTCCCGGCCTGAATAGATGACAATCAAGCACTGATATCCAAGATGTGACGTTTGCACCTAAGAAGTGCTAAAACTTAAAACACTCTTCGAAATAGCAAAACTACTAAGTAACTGATGATAGAGACTGTTCACATTTTATCTATACTACAAAAGCATTGCTTATCGTTTCCGCAATCATCAGCGACTTATACTGATTTCATTAGCGGCGAAAACTAATTTTATGGAAATAAATATACGTATACTCTTAAACGTTAAATTTTAGGTAAAATTACTTTTGCTCTACTTCAAAAGGCTTTGAACAATCATGATATGAAAATGAAGTTCAATATAAAAATATTAGTAAAATATGAAAAAAATCTTTCACAAATACATAATTTTTCAACGAACTCAATTATTCAAGCTGTTATGCAAATTATGACATAACTACAATGCTTTTATTTAATACTGGTTATTTAGATTCTTAAATACGCGGAAGAGCTATTGATTTATAAATTTCCAATTTAAAAATATAAGGATTGAATTATCAACAATTTCGACCCTCTAACTTTGATTTTTAACATCGATGGATCACGATCATGTTCGCTAAGTCTTTTTTTTTATTACATAAACTGATAAAATTTGCTTTCGATTGCTCAGTTGGGAATATAACACCTTAAGCCGTACCTTTAATGGGTAACGTAATGCGGTAAGACATGGTGCATGCAACGAGGACATACTTTTACTATTCGACCGCGGGGTTACTGAGGCGCGGCGAGCGGTCGGGGGAATGTCCTTGGCAGTGAGCGGAGGGGAGGTAAGAAAGGAGTACGTGAGGGAAGGGGCGGGCAATGGCGAGGGTGGAAGGAGGCACGGAGCGATGGGATGCTCTCAAAGGACGATGACTTAATTCTTTCACAAAACCCAGCGTCCAGCAGGGAACTGATGACTCGAGACTAATTTGACTCACCAAACAAAATCCCATTCGCAAGAGGGTTACTTTTTTTTACCCTTCATCGTGAAAAATTATAGGAATTTTGAGCGGTAGGATGGGGATGGAAATATCTACTCGTAAACGTTTCATTTTAATAAAAAAATCTACTTCACAAATGCTTTGAGCGATCATAAGATGTAAGTGAAGGTTAACATAAAAAGATTAGTAAAATATGAGAAAAAACTTTCACGAATACATCATTTTTCCACGAAATTATCAAGAACTAGCAGGCAACAAGTCAATTATTCGAGATGTTAAGCAATTTTTAGACATAGTACCTACAATTCTATAAGACGTGGTGCTAGGAACAAGGACATAGTTTTACTGTTCGAATGTGGGGTTACTTAGGATACTTTGTAATACGTGAATACAAATAACCAAATATTTAACAGAAAAAGACACTTTATACTACTAATTCCACTTACAACACCAATTTAAGAGTTTGAGAGCAAAGTTTTGGCAATCTTCGAAGAACTTCAAATCACCACAGTGATGCATTTCAATAAAATGGTGGTAGTCTAATATAAAACGCATAATTTATAGAAAGGCTAGTATTCACGTTATAAAATCATTGACTATGGCTGAACTTCGCTCCTAAATCTCTCAAGTTCAAATTTATGGTGCTATCAATTGATTCACTCAGCTATCTTCCATCAATGCGATAAGTACACTTAAGTCTCGTTCTGAATAACCTATATGTTGCCGTAAATGTGGAATTGAAAATTTGAAAAAAAGAGTGTCCGTTCATTTATAGCAAACTTAAATTGGCGTCTGTCGAGTTTTTATAGTCATTAGTTGGAAATTCTCATAATTTTCATGTAATTACCCAGTAGTAAGGAAGATAGTTTCGTCTACCGAGAGGCATAAAAATATGTTTTAAGCCCTCAATAATTGGCATCGCAATTGATTCGTAGTTTGTGCTGAGATTGAATTAACTTGTAATTAACTGGTCTGGTGCATAGTAAATCAAGGTAAGCCCATTCGAGTTGCTATTAACGGGGGCTTGAAGCTATAGCAACATCCTCCACTTCTCTTTAGTCAACGCGTGAATACAGAATAAAATCAACATGAATTTCCCAAAAAATCTCAAAAACTTCATGCTTGTTCCCACTAGCTTACATGTAAATGTCCCCCTTAACTCATTCAAACTTAATGGGCGCCAGGTAGGTGGTTTTATAGCATCCAGTGAATAAATCGTCAACAAATATTCTGCATAAATGTACCTCTTCTCTATGGTTGGTAAGAAACCCCTAATTATTAAGTCAACTCAATTTTCCAACGAAAACTTATAATTAGTTAATAAACCCTTTCCATATCTGCAAAGAAAACTACACGCGATTAGTGATCATAAATATCGGCTGCCAAATCAATGAATTTTATTTTCATGCGTGCCTTTCTCCGTAAAATATTTGTTCAATATTCACGACAATATTTACCCTCAAAAACGATTAGTAAGGCATATTCCACTAGTACCATATAAGTATTACCATAAATGAATTTAACTATAGGGAATTTCTACCGTCATAGGAATATAAATAATTTAATCCTATATACTTTTTAAGTTTTATTTACAAAAATGTCATGTTAGGTTTTTTTACTTACAAAAACAGGTTTGAAGACTTTCCCTTGAATACATAGACATTGGAAAAAATGAAAGCAATATTTTTTTCTAAAACAAGATCACTCCATTTGGTTAAAACAATTGCGGTTAGCTGGTTAAAACTGACAGAAAATATAGACACCAGACGTTCTCACGATCATAGTTCCCGGTAAATACTTAAATCTCAGACAAGGCATCTGATAAATAAAACGTACCCCAAACCGTCAGGAAATAGCAAAAAGCATACGTGATGGAACGCAGGTGATTGCACACAAACCTTGGCAGTGGCCGACGTTTTTTTTTAAGGGAATCTTTTCACTGGCGACCGCCAATTACCCAAAAAGAGTTGCCGCGCGCCGCTAAGAAGACCTTGAGGAGGTCCTTGCTCGGAAGATCGCCGGGTCGAAGTATGCAAGGTGGTGGCCGATGCAAATGAGACGATGGTAAACCAAGTGGACGTGACTCACGCTAGCACACTCTGCCGCAGGAAATATTTCTATCCCCACTTAAACGCTAGGAAAATCAGCCTAATCCTAAAAAATGTTCGTGTTTCAATCAATTACTAAGTCTAAAAATTCGGTTAAATATTTGGCCATTTTTATTCACGAAAATATTTCTCCTGAAAAACGATTAGCACGACTATAGATGATAATATATATTCCACCAGCACCATGTTAATTTCTATCCTCAATTTAACCCATGGAATGCCAGCTTAACACTCAAAAATGTTGCAATGGAGTAATTCTAAAAGTTAGCCATTAAAAATAAAACTGAAGGCCTTGCGAAAGGTTTATAGCCATTTTCTACATCTACATAATACCCTCCGAGCCACCTCTAGGGTGTTTGGCAAGGGATGACCAATCACCAACATGCAGCATGCAATAGGACCGCCACATGCACACCGGGGCCTGGTATTAAAAAGATAGGCTCAATACAACGCTTGATCTAAATTCCCTCCATTTGTTTCACAAGATATTGAACTTGAGTAAAAATAGCAAAAACTTTCCTGGGAAAGAAATATTACTTCGTACAATAAAGTTTTACTGATCAGTATTTCAAAATGACTCATGGACCCACAGAGTGAAATGCGATGTCCATTGCCAATAAAAGAAAAAATGTGAAATTTACACATAAAAACACCTAAGGAGAAAGTATAAGATTATGAAAAAATTACGGCACCGCCTGCCTGGCATAAAAATTTTCGGGGTGCACAAGAGCTCTTGTTAATGGATAATTTTAAATTCCTTCGGGTAAGACGTCAGTCTACCAATTGTCGACAGAGAAATGAGGCAAAAAGGTGGTAACATTCGGTACATTCTGACATTGAAAGTACGAATATTAAATACCACAATATTTACCTAGGTTACAGTCAACGAGAAACGCAAAAATAAATTATAAACTTTGATTGAATTAGGAAATTTTTAATGAGATTCAGCAATGCGTATTTAGGCAAAAAGAATGACTGCCAATAAATCACTAATCACTATAACGTGGATTTCATCATAATCTTTGCACAAAGTTTCTCTAAAAGTTATCATTAATAATACACAACGCAATAGTAAATAAACAACCACTGTGGTTTAGTTCCCACTCCTGAAAAATCGCTCCTTTTTCAGGGGAAAATTTTTGTAAAGATTTGTATTAAGTATATTTTAAATTCAGAAATTAATTTCAAGAAGGTTGAGGCCGATAGAATTCAATTTATTCAATAAGCTTCATGTGATGCGAAGGTATAATATTCTGAAAAGATATCCCGAGTCACTAAGCCCCAAGAACGCTAAGGCCAAAGAGCTTGGACGACGTCGCCTGGAAATCCGCCGAAGTAAAATACAGCACTAGTGGAAAGAGGTGTGGAGGGATGAGAAACGAAATGTTTATAATGCGCCCTTCCCCCCTCACCTTGTTCTGCAATCCGGTCGGCTTGTGTGGGCGTGACTCCGCTCCGTCGATCAACACACAACAACGCCCTCCTGTGCTTCCTCCTCTATCTCAAGGGGGGCCGCCGAACTACGGCAACAGCGCGAGCCGCCTCCAGGTGATGGAACCGCGTCATCCGAGAGAGACCCCGAAAGAGGGTCGGTCGTTGAAATCACTCGCGACTCTGAGCACTGATTTCGACGCACCACTGAGATATTATAGTCCGGAATATTTCACCGCCAAGGTTACGTGCTCACAGGTCGGTGGTGGGTCAACCACCGGACGAAGCACCCGCCTCCTTCGGCCGCCAGGGTGAGCTGCGCCGGGCACGAACCACGGACGAACACCACGGGAGCACACGCGAAGGGACCCAGCTCGGGGGAAGTCGACGGAGTGCTTCGCCTCAATCTCGTCCGCCTCGCTCAGGTGGACCGCTTGGGTCGAATGGATGTTTTTTTCTCTCTCTGCCAGAGGAGAGGAGGGAAGTGTCCCTGCGCATGCGCAGTGCGGCCGCGCGCCATGCTTTGCCCCTCTCGACCCTCCGCCAACACGTTTCACCTCACCCTCCCGTCTATCTCTCTCTCTGCAGGACTCCAGCCTCATCGTCCCGCCTCACCAACATCCCCCTTCTCCCGATGGCGTCACCGAGGTCATCCAAAGAGTTGAGCGAGTGGCCTCAACATCACCGACGACCTCCGAAGAGTTCCCTCCACGCGTTCTCGCATGGGCTCCTCGCGACCACGTTTTAATACCCCAAACACCGGTTTTCGCAGCTCTCTTGGTCAGCTCAGGGTGGCGACGGCGGTGGAGGATCGGATTTTCCGAGCGGGTGAATTTTTGTTTAGGAATGCACGTAGGTTGATAACATCAGGAGTCGTGCAGCAGCATAAGGTACATCTAGCAAGCGTGAAAGCGAATTATCTTGCAAAAGCTCAAGATGATTTGTAATCAGTTTGAATACTTAAATTCGCCCCTATGAATGCGTACAGATATTTGGCTGATAGTTAAGATACAAAAGGAGACATTAATAATAATAAATGTTTATTCTAACGGGTGTTAACCCAATGTACAAAAAATGTGTTACATAAATAAGCATATAGACATAGTGTTACATAATTAAGAATATATAAGAAGCATATAAACATTGATAAATATTATTTAACACGTTAAAAAATTGAAGGGTAGCAAAAGATAACATAATTAATTTAATTACAAAAGTGAATTAGCTTAATCGTCAGCTTAGAAACAACGGGGGCAGAGCATCGGATTTTCCGAGCAGGTTAATTTTTGTTTAGGAATGCGCGTAGCTTGGTTTAAAAAAATGTATTTACACAATTTATGCCTTGGAGGAGCAAATTTTCCGGCAAGAGCTTTAGATGATTTAGATTAATTACAAGTAACTAAAATCGACACTGTAACAACGTAAAATTATTTTGTTGATATTCAGTCCACGGAAAGGGTTTACTAAAAAGGGTTAGCGAGGAGAAAAGTACCACCCGAGCGGCTGAATTTTTATTTTGGCATGCAGGTGGCTTGATTTTATCAAAAATCACCAAGCTGCTTCATCTTATCTATGGGGGGGGCACGTTTGTCCAGATATTTTTTATACGGTCCCATTATCATTGCGTTCGTTTTGTATTACGAGGTATCCTTGTGCCCCCCCAGAACAAAATCCTGGATACGACCTTGCTTGTGTCCCCCCCCCCCCAGAGAGAAATCCTGGATCCGCCCCTGGTGCTCAAATCCAATGCAAAGTTTTTTTTTACAAAATTGGCACAATTAAAAAACAAAATTGGCTAATTTTAAAAACTAATTCAACCGATCATTGCTGATCACTTGAAAAGGCAATGTTAGCCATTGTTCAGAGTATAGTACATTTACGCATTCAACCCTTATGTGTTCTAATTTTAATTATTGCTATATCGACTCTATTTTTACGTTTTTCGTACATTATTTTTTCTGATTAGTAAATATTGGCTTTCGAGTAAACTATTAAACAAGGAATTGATATAATTTCGATACAACTAAGGGTTAAATGAATATATTGTTCGTTCCCGTACAATATTTCCAGGTGTTTGAATCATATACAGGCTTAAAAGAAATTCGAGGATTTTTCAAAATTTCCGAAAATAAGGAATTAACTTGTGAGAAGAGTTCTCGGGATCGCCACCGGGTCAGGAACTGCATTATTGCCGACCCGACGTTTCGATGTCAACTCGGCCACCGCCAAAAATTGGGGCTCATAGCCCTGAGGACGATGGCCGAGTCGGACATCGAAATATCGGCAATAATGCAGTTCCTGACCCGGTTGAAATCCCGACAATTCTTCACGCAATCTATTCGCCGTAAAAGATCGAAACATCTCTTCAAGGAATTGACTTTCTGGACTAATTAACCGCAATTTCCAAGAAAGCGGGAAGGTTAATGTCGATCATTCTAGTTTTTTTATGAGCGCTGCAAGGAAAATTGCCGATATTGATTCGAGATGGAGTTGAAATTTACCAAAAAACGCATTGAAAATAAATCATGAAATTGAAAACCGTTAGATCATTCACAAATGGCTTTTTATGGTGACTCATTTCATGACAATCATGTTTGGGCGCATGATATTTCCACAGAAATTAGCATGCTAAAAAAACCATCGCATTCCAATTTTTGTAAGAGATAAAGAAACTACCTTTGGATAACATTAGAGAAGAGTCATTTCTGCAAGAATAATTATAAAATACTTGCGGTGCTTGCCTTCCCTATCTATGCATTGTGCCACTAGCGGAAGTGCTTCTCTGGAAAACGTATGTAGCATAAAAAAGATCGCTTCGGAAATGCAATTACACATATTTTCATCGTGCATAGGCTATTGATGTAGAACTTGGAATTATGCCGTACCCCATAGGTCTTGGCAGCGATTTAGAGAAGAAAACTCCTGAGCCACTTTTCGATTTTCCGTTACGAAATCAGCAGCTGCGACGTTAACCTGACGGCAGCTGCTAGGCACTCGGGTGGGAGGGTGCCCCATTATTTATGTCGCACAGACATACTCCGTTCGCAAAATATATCTCGCACAAGAATCCAAGTTTTCAACTTAAGAAAGTTAAAATAACGTTATCGATGACGTTGACACGCTGGCCTGAGGAGGATGCATCACACTTACTTAACCAGTTGTATTTTGCCTTTTTTGCGACGAATTACTAGTTCGAAGCTTACCTTACCAATTGAGATGTTCAGACTACAAAATTTAGCAATTTTTAAACATTTTCTGTATTTATAATGTAAAATTTTTACATTTTTTTAAGTAATGAGGTCAAATTTGTAAATTTGAGGTACCTACTGGGCAATGTTGACAATGCTTAGAACTATTATAAAATTATAATACCGGTTAATGTAATAATGATGGAGATATTTGTATTTATAAGTTTAGGAAACAAAAATTGTATTAAAAAAATAAAAATATTATTTAGAAAGAAGAAAACTCACAGTAAATTGTGAGGCATAAAAATACAATTACTAATATTAATAGTAGATTAGATTTAAATAAAAAACAGAACTAGTATTTTTCGAAAGACTGAATACTACTATTTGGGCGTTACTTACAGTTTTTATTTCGTCGAAATCATATGAAATCGATTAAAATAAAAAATTCGTAGCAATAAGACGCATATCCAAATTTCAATGCTTCAGATATTTGTTAGTTTAAAGTACAAACTTATTTTAAAACTTTGCGATGAGTATCACGAAGCGACTACCATGTAACGTAATATAACTCAAGTTGTCGCGTGGCGTCGATTAGACTCCAAAAACAACAAAATATCAAAATTTATCCCGTAAGTGTTACTAAACATATTGGTGGCTATTTCAGAATCATTAAATTATAAGATACAAGAAATATGAGTTTCTTAACTATGAAAATACGATGCGGGCAAAGAAAAGAAAATGGTCTCTCTTTTGGTGGACTCCACGCAACCAACGGAGGGTTAATATTATTTTCCTCCTTCTCCTGCCATGATTATATGATACTCATCCCTCTTACACTGTTTAATATCCCCTCCCCGTTGGTAATCGCCCCCACTCAAACTTACAGTCTATTCCGTATTTCATGTAAAAACTGTCTCTCCGCTCCTACTACTGTAGCACTTCCCCGTTCCCCGTCTCTCCAACCATTTCACCCTCTCCGTACCCACATCTCGAACATCTCCTTTCATTTACCTATCGTCTTCCTTTCTAAGTGTCTACACTAAACTCGTAAAGCCTAAAGATCGGACTCCTAAATATGAACTCAAAAAAGTTCAAGGTGATCGCCTAAGTTTAAAATGAGTAATTGCCGCAATAAAGAGCTGGAGTAATTCGTCTTCTTAAAAAAGGGAGATGCTTTTTTTTAAATCGGTGAGATTAAAGTTTGGATATCGAAGAAAATAGGAAAGGTAATTCGAAGTGAAAAAATGAGGTAGCAAAATGAGATGGCCGATTTGGAGAGTCTGGAGAGGAATAAGCAAAATAAAGCGGCGACAAAGGGTGTGTATGAGCTGTATAGTGAGGAATGCAGAGGTTCTGAGGACAGGGTGTTAAGCAAGCGAGAAGGAAGAGGACTAGTTTATTTGATATTTAGAAAATATTTAGGCCATCTATTGGCCTGAATAAGGACACAAAAGAGGATGAAGGCCAGCTGATATGAAGAACTTTTTCATTAATCAAGTGAATCTGGAAATCGGTGAATTGCAAGTAATTTTCTAATCATCGTAATTTAATTAACATGAGTAGTGCATCCTGCCTAAGTTTCATCATAGCAGCCAAAAGGAACTATGCTGGAATGGATGGTCTTGCCTAGAAACACAGGCGATATTCAGATCCTCACATTTTAAGATTGAATTATAAAGGACAGAGCAAGTTGTAATCATGGCAAATAATTTTGCCGAAAGTTTGGATTCACTCGAAAATTAAACTACCTCCTTGAAAAAAAATACTATTAAACCACACATTAATTAATAGTATCCAAATACCTCGACCAAAAGATGGCTGGCTGGATAGATGAGGGCAGAGCTTGCCCCCGAATAAATCACAGTAGAGAGGATTTAATATATTCAGGGAAGAGGAGACACTTCTTCCGACTTCCCTGCTTAGTTTTAGATGACTCCTTGGGTTACGATACGTGAAACGTTCAGCTCCAAAGATGGTCGCACCCAATAATTCAACCGAAAGGTTGGTTTTTATTTCACTTCACACGGAAACTGATCCCGAAACTATCAGGAGCAAAGCTCTATAAACAGTAGGTCACCACGCTCCTTAAAACATGTTTGGAAGATTCTATTAAATAATATTCTTATATTCTGATGTAGGACAAAACATCTGATTCAGATTAACTTCCTGATATTCATAAATTACTCGTAAACCATAAATTATCCAACCTACCCTAAACGTAGATATACTGCCCACAGGGTAATTATCCTATCCATATCACTGAATTAGTGCGACATGACCGAAGGGACTCTTAAAGGAGGAGCGTGTGTATGTAACCAAAAAACGTTGATTTGATACCACTGAAATAAAATTTTTCAAAAATTGCCAACTTTAAATCCTATGTAACTCGTACACTAGACTCCTACGGTAAATTGTAGAGATCTTTTTGTGGAAAATTATATTCATTTTAATCATTTATTCTTTTATCGCTCCGTTACAGGTCACGGTTTTCGAGTTATTCACGCAAAACGTAAAAAAGCCACATTTAGGAGGACCTGACCCCCGCTCACTCTCCAAAGGAGTATGTGCGATGTTTTGAGGGGGCCATGGAGAGCCTGGCCCCCCAAAAACTCCGCCCATACCACTTTTTAATCAAAATGGCTTCATAATTCATTGGTAATTTATCCGAAAAAAAGTATAAGAATGTAGAAATGCCAAAATATTTTAGTATTACATAGTCCTTAAAATGCTATTTTCAGAGGCTAATTTAAAACAAATTTTCCGGTGGAAGTCCCCGGGCACCCTCCGCCTTTCACCCTTTCACTGGGGGTGGAGAGGTATTCAATTGCCCCTAAGCTCCGGCAGGATTGCTGGCCCTTTCAACATAAAACTCTAAACCGGCCTCGCTGGCGGCGGGATGTCATCCCAGACTGATAACCTAGAGGTAGCCGGTTCGAATCCCACTAAGGTGGATTTAACACCATTCAAGGCATAAATGAATAAGATTGTTAAACAATTAAATTGTAAGAAAGGACTATTTATTACTAAATTCGCTTGCTATTAATACGACATTTGCGCAGCCATCCATGGCATGAATGTATATGATTGTCAAAAAAGCAAATTGAAAGGAAGGACTATCTATACCTAAACTCGCTTGCTATTAAGACGTTATTTTTATTAAACTCTGCCCATGCAAAGCGGTTAGGGGCTTAGTGGGTCGTGGATGTGATTCGGCCCTGGTACTGAGCAAATAATTGCGACTTCATGATTTTTTCTCCTAAAAAAAACATCATTGAGCGTACTATAAGCGCATGTGAGGCGAAGGCACATACTGCCGGGGAACCTGTGCAGCGATCTCGCGGCCCAGGAGGGGAGAGGACCAAGCGAGGAGAGGTAGGGGGGGTGGGTGGGCGGAGCGGGTGTCTTTGACCCCTCTTCCTCCGGTTCGTGTCTCGGAGAAAAGCACGAGGCAATGGAAACGGCCGGGATGAGAGATTGGAATCGCTCACTCATCTCCCAGGTGCGGGTTGAAAAAATAATCCTTCCTTCCTGACAAGGACCGAGGGGGGGCTAAAAAAAATTACGTACATTGTGGGATCCCAGGTGCACCGGGCCAAATAAGATGGTGATTTGGTACCAAAAAAGGCTGGTTCCCAGCATTTCAACCCATATCTGACTGATTGAACACGGCTGTGAGAGGCTCTTATGGTCGCCGTAATACGTGAAATTATTTAATTTCCGCCTCATTGAGAATCATGTTGATGAAAAGAGGCGTTCTGGCGTCGCCAGATTTTGGGCAATCAAAAGATGATAATAATAATAAATTCGTTTATTTTTATTTTAATAAGATGGTTTCTGTGAGTTTTTGACCCCCGAAGTTTGCTATAGGTGGGCTTAATCATTCCCTACAAATGAACCATTAGAGCGTCCAAATTTCATACGTCTGTTCTTTAACCCAGCTTATGCAACTTTTCGTGAAATAATTCGCATTTTTAGCTACCTATACGCCGAAATATTTATGGATCAGGTGAATAGAGAGATGTTAACGATATTGCATACGTATTCTTCGGTGACGTCTCAATGGATAGTAAAGCTGGATTTCACTTGCATCGATGTACCAAGAAAAACAACACTGCGGATTATTAGGAGAAAAGATGTACCTACATAGAAATGGAACATCCGCTCGCTTGGTCATGATTACAGAGAAAAATATAACGCAATGAATTGGAATTTTTTTTTAATGATAGGTATTATTTATTGTTATCTGTTATTTCACCATAATTTAGCATAGATGATACCTAATAAGTCACTCTCCAGACGAGATCAGTCTTTCCACTCGAGGTCAAACCAGAAATATGGAAGAGTTTAGATTCTTTAACTGAGGTACACGGGATTTTATGATATTAATTAGCAGGTCCTACCAGCCCATCAGTTGCTGAGTTTTATAGGAAATTAATTCTCCAATTTTCACGCATTCCGAAATGCTTTTTAAGCTTTGTTTAACGCCTAGCCCATTTTCCTAAGAAAGAAGAACACCCATAAGGAATTTTCTTATCTGACTTAATTCTATCAAATTGGATAAATTTGTCCGGTATTACCTAATACCTGCTTGCTTGTAACAAATAGATGCTTGCGATGAAAACAGCATTGTTTCCCCTTTACGCGTTTGCTAAAAAATGCGGAAACTTGAGAAATCTCGAGCAAAAACGAGAGGTGAGATTGCGGTACAAGGAAAATGTTTCAACTCGAAATACACTGTTAATTCGTTCTAGGTATTCGAAATCGATTCACGACCTCAAAAATGTGATTTTGCTATAAATAGAAGCTCTTCCTTCTCTTACTAGTACATAAAGAGATATTTCCTTCGCAGAGATACTCCCATCGTAGAAAAACATATGGCTACTGGCGCCGCTTCCCTGGTGAATAGTATGGCACACCATTCACCAAAAATCAATTTTCGGATTTTTTGCAACACCTAACAACCCAGCCGATCTAAACGGAGGTTTAACTTACTTTGCCACGGAAAAAAATCCCCTCTTCCAGCCGAAAAAAATATGAGAGACTGCAAATCATTGGATGATGACAGGGGCGGATCCATGATTTTTTCTGGGGGGGCACAAGAGTCTGGCAGGCAAAACGATCCTCTCACACTTGAGATTAAAAACAACATTCAACAATTACAGTACGGAATATTCTCTTTATTTTATCATGAAAGTTATTAATGTGAAATTAAATGATTGAGGTTCATAATACAAAAAACAAAATTTACGTAATGATAACAGTATAAAAAACTTGATCTATTTTTTTAAGCATGTGGGTGGGGGAAAGTGCCCCCTTTATATCCGCCTATGGATGATGACAATAAATTCACAAAAATATGATGAAGAAATAATGTCCCAAATATCAACTTGCGCATTTACCTATCAATATCGAGCATTGGAGATCCAAAAATTGGAAAATATTTCGATTTTTACGCAGCTGAGATATTCTCAACATTATGATAGCGAGTTTGCCGTTAAAAAAAGGTATAAATCTGTTTTGATGGAAAATAACTCTCTCCATTTTGCCTTCACTCCCTATACAAAAGCGTGAAGTAGATTGAGAGTAGCAGGAGAAATATAGTCAACATTGGGCGACCACATAATAAGTATTCACTATTGGCCGAATTCCAAGATATACAGAGTTTCTGTCCGGAAATTATGCAGTAAATATTTTTACCATTATTCAAAGAATAGAAAATTACGCACAAGGCAAACTTTATAACATAGCATTACGAGTTTCCTCTTGATTGCGCAACGTAAGAATTCATTGGAAACGGAGCATGCGACCCGGCATCCGGTTAGCTTCGGATATTTCCTGCATTTAAAATATCTACTCTCAATCAAAAGTGATTTTAATGAGCGTATGATTATAATACAATATAGAATATGACATATTAAAAATTTAACCCTATGGATGGGTGTGAGGGAACCAAAATTTGTGGTGTCTTGCAAAATCGCATCATGACTTTGAAAGCGTTATTTAAACACTACTTTTCATGAGGAATTTCGTGAAGGTAACAAATTATCTCGAAACTTACTTTGTATTTACGCATAGAATAAGTAAGTGCTCTCCCCTCCGTTGGATAAAATTCCCGCATGTCCCTTGTCCGCCAAAGAGTCGTTTTGACTTTCGCCAACTTCAGCGAAAAAAAAACTCAAGGTCATTAGCTCTGTTCACAGCTTCCTAATATGGCGTAACTTCGTTTATTATGAACTAAGCCAAATAATAACATGCTCTCCAATCAGAGCCAAAACCCCGCATCAATCGCGGAATCGTTGAAATAGTTTTACAAATCAGTGAGTGGTATCCAGGGTTGCCGAGCCGGGCGCTGAAATAATGCACTGGTATGCGGGCACTCATTGTCAGTTCATTCAAAGGGGACATGGGGTACCTTCAATTGTCCCCTTTCCAGGCTAGTTCCATCTCTGTTGCAAAAAGCCAAAAAATATTTTTATAACTTGGATATTATTTTTTTTATTTGAATAACCATCCTAGGATTTTTTTTAATGTGAGAAGTTTCGAGTGGTACCTTTCGTACTTATTTCGATTTCGTCGAGGGCAAAGGCTGTTCAAATAAAAAAATTGGAACGAAGCAGCGTTTACTCATTTCAGGATAGATAGAGGGGCATCTTTCCTTCTCCCTTTTGTACACCTCATAATATTTAATTTTTTTATTATATGAATAATATTATATTAAAAAAAGTAGCACTACCTGCCGCGGACATGCTGTCGCGCATGATTTATGAAATAAATTCACACTACAGTCAGAGCCGGATTTAGATGAAAATAGGCCCTAAGCTATTCCATTTATGAAGGAATTCCCTTTCGCCTCCCATTTTTATGCTTGTAAACTACATAAGGGATAATAAAATACATTAATACTGTGGTAAAAATCACTGTTTTAAATGAAAAATTTTGTGATTGGTACTAACCTTTATAAAAAATATGGCACGGATAATAAATTTAGCTAGTAATAAAGTTAGCCTCTAGGAAAATCCGGCCTTGACTATGGCACTTCATTTTTTTTCTCAATTTAGGGGAGGGGAACTGAGACGGGGACCTAGCTCCCTTAATATTTGCCCCTGCAGCTAATATTAGTTCTGTGTGCCACACGAAACCTTTTCGGAGACCGCAAGCTGTCCATGGATCACCACTTTCCAATATCCGCTCTATAAGTCATAACTTTTTTTGCAAAAGAAATAAATGGAACTTATTGTAATTTCATGTGATCAGCATAACTACAAGTCATCATTAATTATATTCTGACTTTATTAAAATTATGTATTGAGAATGAATATTGCATGAACTTTCACAAATAATTTGCAAAAATAGCACCAATAGGCTAGTGAAAAATCGGAAAAAACAGGCTTCTAAATACTGAAAAATATTGAATTTTGATTTGAGGAGCAAAATTGCCCATGCCTGAATAAAATAATAAGAGATTTTTTGTTGAGCCAATTAAATAAAAATTGCCATCTGAGAGCCACCTTAATGATTACCATCTTTCCTATTTTTCCAGGAATTAGGAGGGGTGGTAGCACCTTACCATCCAACCCCTCACTTCTCCTATATTGAGGTTAATCATATGGCAAAGAAATGAAATTGTACTCACAAATAAAATATTTATATTAACAAAATAGCTCATGTGGCTGAAAACAAACATTATTTCTTTCTCTACTCAAGTAAAAAAAAATACAGTTGAGGTAGGTAGCAGTGCTTTACCATAATGTAGGAGGACTATTTTTATTATATGCTCTATCACTTTTTCCCCAGCTAATACCCTTGCTGTTAAAGTCAATCTAATACATTACTGTAACAAATAAAGAAAATAGCTCAGATGGCATGCATTTACCAAGACAGCATATCGATATGTTATTCAAAATTTAAAAATTTTTATATGAAACATCTGGAGCCCACCCACTAGATATTAGATAAAATAATGTAGTAATAACTATTAACTGCAATATGTGAAATATTTATCACAGATTTTAGTTCTGAAATTTTATCAACTCACAATTCTGATGATTAGTATGAATTAAATGCTATCAAATCAATGTTTAAGACATGCTTGTAATTCACTTTACGCATATGTTACATTTTGAACTGCCTAGTAGCATCAGGGGGCAGTTATGAATTAAGGCTAGGGGGGGGGGGGGGGTTTAGGCGCAAATAATACTTAGGAGTCTGAGGGTATTGCATACCCGCCAGGGTAAATGGGATTTGCAAGGGGCCTCCTCCAGAAAAATTTTGAGATTAATGGTTCATAATGGCGAGTTTTACGGCTTTCTGAGGGATATTTGATCAATTCTAACACATTCGATGCGTAATCCTAATCCAATTAAGTAAAATGGATTAAACTTAAATATTTCTCTGAACTCTGGGATGGGTTTTATCCCCCAAAACCCCCCCTTGCTGTGCCACTGCGTAGCATATCCATCAGGGCAAAAGGGGAAAGAAGTCCCTGAGAGAAAACACAAAAGCATTATATGCAGATGGGTATTCTTAACCCCTCACCCCCAGATAATACGGAATACATATTGGCCTGAGATTTGGTGCTAGATCCTATGAGTATGCAGCCTGGAGTACACCATAGCCTCTGAAGGATGGTGTGTATTCCCTTTTTAAAAAGAAAGCCAAAAATGGCAGGCACTAGACGTACCAGTAACTTTGAGGAATACCACAGGTACCTTTAGCAAACAGAACCCAGTAATAAGCAAAATCAACCGAAAACAGGGGCCCAGCAATAAAATTGATTCCCCCATATATTGCTAGATTATTTAATGAAGACTGCATGGGCGCACAGTGAGGGTAGGGGGGGCAGCTGCTCCCCCCTAGAAGCAAAAATCGCAAAAGTCTTTAAGAAAAATCAGTACTGAATTGAAACAAAAGTATTCAACAAATCTTCTTAAACCTACAAAAAATGATATGTATTAGTATAAGATATGTAACTAAAATAAAACTATTTTTTCAAGGAAATAATCTCTTAAACTCATGTCATAACTTGGCTTCCCCCCCATAGACCTTGGCCAGCCCCCCCTAGTTATGATCCTGGGTACACCCTTGGAAGACTGTCGAAAATAATTGAGTCTTTACCTCTGTAAGCTTTTTATACAAGTACAGACAGTCATGAAATAACACAAATCCAATGAAAATCTGAATACCTTTTAGCGGTAGCAACACTCTTTCCTCTCGGCACTGTATAAAGTAAATCATGCTCAAACCGATATGTGCCGATGTGAGGTGGAGAAAATATGAGATTTAACTGTTTGAGTGTAAATCAAGCCAATGTGTGGAGAAAGTGGCTGCCACATAGAGTGCCACATATGCAAACATATACCATTCACTGTACATATATTGGACGTGCTGATACATGCATAATATCTCAGTCTGGAAAAACTACAGTAAGTGGAGAGCATTATAAAATTTAGCTCTTTGCAGAAAATAATTAAATCCTCCCAACATATTTGATAGCATATGTAATAATTCTACCATATCAAGCTATGTATGTTTCTGATGATGGGAATCGTTCATTGACAAAATTAGTCTACGGATAAACAATAATTATGCGTTTGGATTCTTAAGATAATTCTGCTCTTTATTTTTTCAATCATTTTAAATAGTAAGATGTTTTCTTTATGCATCCATTCTTTATTTAATATAAAAGCCTCTTTCAACCCTGAATATCTTTCCACCTGAAATGAAATCCACATCCCAATGACTTCCTCAGTTAGTCCCCATTAACAATCTCCCTTTTCTAGCCTTCCATTTAAAAAAATCTTTTTCAGCAGAATGGATGCAAAAGATGCACAGGAGGGATAAATATAAGCCAAGATAAAATGGCTAATATGTCAACAAAGCATATACTACAAACAGTGTAACTACATCATAATAAGGTACTGCTTCCTACCTCTACTGTGTATATTTTACAATAGGATAAGAAATTACATTTACTTCCAGTCTCATGAAGAATTTTTTGCCAAATTCAATTTCATATTTGCGTGAATGCAGTATTAAGAGGGTGTGGTTGGAAGATGCAACCACCCCCCTAATTCCTGGAAAAAGAGGATAGATTATTCTCCAGTGGTTCTAAATGGCTCTCCAATGCCAAAAAGGATGGATCCAGAATTCTTTTCTGGGAGTGGGGGGGGGGGGGGGAGAGGAGAGCCTGACAGGCAAATGGTCTTCTCATATTTGAGATTAAAAACAACATGCAACAAATACTGTATGAAATATTCTCTTTATCTTTATAAGAAAGTTATTATGAAATTAAATGATTGAGGTTCCAAAAACACGAACGTAGTGATTACCGTATTAAAAAATCTTGTCCATTTCTTAAGCGTCTGGGAGGGGACACGTGCCCCATGTACGTAGTGATTACCGTATTAAAAAATCTTGTCCATTTCTTAAGCGTCTGGGAGGGGACACGTGCCCCATGTACCCTAAATATGCCTATGAATGCCAATAATTATTTCATTGGCTCAAATAAATTATGTACCTCTTCTGAATATCTATTTGGGATTTATTATCTTATATGATTAGTAATCAAAGCTCTACTGTAATAAATAAGTTATGGTTTGAAGTTGTAAGAATGATACGCTTGTGAATGAGGCATAAATTAGCCATGAACGTATTGGTAGTTGGCTTTTATCTCTACCGTAGCTGTACATGGTCGTAACTTTTCTGGTACATTCTGCATCATCGATAAGCCCACCCATGGAGGAAGGGAATAATTATAAAGGACATTTTTTCATGGGGGAGACCAGACGCCCAATGAGAAGGTGTAAAATACTTTGAAAAGACTTTGAGAGCTGTATCACAGATCCTGACTCAATTTTGAGTCCTCTCGCTACCTCAGTGGATCGGATCTCAAACTCAAGTTAAGTTTCAGTTTCAGTTTGTGTTTTAGAAACTAAAACTTCAACTCAAATCACTTGGGCTAGAGCATTTGTGGTAATTGTCAGTGGCAAACTGACAAATTAATACAATTGCCTAAACTATTGTCTCTCTTGGTCTCCTGATCATCAATTACCATCATTACCAGAGTTCGATGAACAGTGGAGTACAACACAATGGAGTACACGAAATTATTTTTGTAAGAGATATTTCATTTCTAATATTTGAGGTGGTGATTGCGGAAATATTCGAACTTAGTGACTCAATTTGAGTTGAGACTCTGCATATTAACTGAGGAGTGTTGTCTGAGCAAATTTTGGGAGATCTTGTAATAGTTACACAGTAAACAAGTTTGGACCAGGACTTGAAAAATGTTATTGATGCAATTTGGATAGGAAGAATGACAAAAGAAGATCTGTTCATATATGTATGGATCAAGAGATAATGGATGACAATAAGAGGGAATGATGGTATGAAAATGTTAGCTAACAGGATAATCGAGAGCTGCATCAAGCCAATCTTAGGACTGTTGATCTTCGATGATGTTGTTTATAGTAAAGGTATGCAGTGGCATAGCAAGGTGGAGTTTGGGGTGTCTGGACCCCCCCCCCTCCTTCTAAATATAAAAACACAATGACTTTGCTCCATCATAAAAGAAAACAAAATATGTATTGAACAACCGTGAATTCATAAATGATTTCTATGAAAAATGAAGTTTTTTCGGTTATGAAACTGTTAAAATTAGTTTAAAACCCTCTACTTAGTACATACCATATTTTCCAAAAAAATTTCCCAGGACTCCCTTCTCCCCCGAACAAAATTCCTAGCTACGCCAAAATAGGTATGTAGTGTAGTATTTTCCAATTATTAAAACTGCAGTATTAATTTTAATTTCATTTTTATAAAAATAATGAAACACCTTAGAAATTTTGAAGCCATCATTTAAAAAAATTGGTTTTAGGCATGCAGTTATCTATTTTTGCAATTTGACCCATCCATGGTTGTTATATATAGGTATCATGGACCATGGATGTCTTGGCGGGATAGGCTGCCATTGAATTGCTGCTTTCTTTTCCAAAAGCCATTGAGAGCTGAGTGTAACTTTGAGAGGAGCTATTACTGCTGGGCCTGGAACTGTTGTTCCCAAGCATGCTCAGGTACGTTTGAATTGTTAATGGGGAATTCAGTCAAAAGACAGCAGAGTACAATTCAAAGGTAAAATAGGTAACTGGAAAACCATAGCTAATTCATACTACATTTGGTCAAATAACAGAATTTCCATCCAAAGATGGGAAGGAGGGGGTAAACTGGAAAATTTTGATCAGTAATTATTGAAAATAATGCATGCTATAATATAGAAAAATACTGGCACCATAAAACTCTAATAAATAATTTTCAGGTTTAGTGTTATACCAACTAGTTGTGAAATCAACATACAACTCTATATATTCATGGCTATGGTGATCATATCAAAATTTTAAGAAGCAAGGAATTCCGATGGGAATTTAATAGAGTGAGAAGAAGAAATTCCTTTGGCTTTTGAGACAAATACTTCCAAATGATGTATTCTGGGATGTGCACACACATTATGTGTCACGGATTAAAGCAATGATACTTTTGGTCACCCTATTAACGGCTATGGCCATTTCCAGGAATGCTTGTCGACTAGTCAAGAATTTCCCACAACTGACTTATTGCTAAGTCATAAAGAATAAATTTATTTATTAGGCTTACAATAGACGAATTTTTAATAGAAAAACGGAAAATTGGCTGATCCATCTGAAAATATTTCAAAATTTTCTCTGATTTTGCAATGATTACAAATAAATAAATCTAAGTAAGATATTTCACCTATAGAAATAACGAAATGAATTATTAACTATTTTCCGATAAAGCCGTAAATATTTCTTCATTTTAAAATTGAGTTATATATTTTAGATATTCTCATAAATTTATGAAGAATTTAATCCCTGGATTTCTTCAAAAATTCATAAAAGAATCCACATACCTCGGCCGACTGCTCCAATTGTGTCAATTATATATCCCGCCACTTGAGGGTAAACTAGCGCTCTCTCGCAACCAAGTTGCGAAACCCAACTTGTCGAGAAAAGCTAATGGAAGGTCGGGCAGCAACTGTTTACAATAACAAGGATTTTACGTCATGGCAGAAAGGTAAATATTGACGGAGAAGCGCACCTTACATATTTATATTAAGTATTTTCTACCGTAATATAATGTTATAAGTATATAATCGACGCTTGTCATGCTGTCTTTAAGATATAAGATAGATTATTTGCTCGTAGCTACTTAACATTATGTTCATGGCTCGTTTTATTCGTCTCCGTTTCTATCTCCGTATTGAAATTATTGTTTTGCTAAATTTCGTTATAATCTTTGCAGTGGAGGTGGCTGGTGGGGCTCCTGGTACACAGCTGCGAAAAATAAGGTAATGTTAACGTGTGGGCTATAATTATGTTGGAATAAGGTAGCATGTCTTATGTTGTTATCTCAGCTGGTGAATGTGGATCGCACTCACTCGTCTCAATTTTCATTTTCAGTCTGCTGAAGTGCTAGAGTTCGTCCGAAGAGACCTGGACGAAATATCAAGTGCTGTTTCTATTGAAGCTAGCAATGTTGTTTCATCGACAGCATCGGTCATAAAAGACAAACTCAATGTGAGTGCCAGAGCTTAAGTTATAGAGTGCTTATCAAGGAATGCCAACAGAAAAATTCTGGCCGAATTTTTTCTTTGCTTCTTCCTTTTGGGAGAATGATTATAATATTTTCTGAAAAGGTTTATTCTGTATCATTACTAAGGAAGTCCATTTCTGGTTGATTTATGATCGTAATAATTTTTCAAGTTGCATTAAACCACAATTTTGAGACAAATTGAAAACCGTATATTTGAAAAGGGCATCGGTTTCGTGAACTCACCGAACCTTTGAACTGCCTTTATCACGAAAGTTGAATTCTTGATTTCAGTTAGAGGACTCCGATTCCACAGCTAGTACAGTTAAAAGAAGCATTTCATCTTTCCTTGGCCAAGTTTCCAATGTGCTCAACCCTGTTCCTGAAGATGAGGATGAAGAAGCAATGGTTATTCAAGGATCGGAACCTATTGTTATAGACCGAGTACAGGTTGGTACAATTTTGTCATCATTAGAAAAATTAGTTTCGAGTTGGATAGGTAGGTGTTATCAATTAATTTGCTTGAAATTTTGATTCTCATTGTCAAATTTGCCTATTTTATTGTCAACGGCAATACTCGGATAAAAATTTGTACTTGATTCGTTTTCTGTTCATTGAATCCTCAGTAATTCACGCCTATTGTATTTATTTTACCACAAATCATTGAAGGTGTACCTCTTTGATAAGTCTGCCTTTCCCTGTTGATGACAAAAATCGGAAATGAAGTATTTTTTGTAATACTTATACATGTTGCTGCCTGATTATGTTGGATTTTCTTTGGCATTTCAATTATCCCCTAGCAAATAGATTGCGGTATTAATTGTCTGCCAGTTCATGTTTGACATGACATCAGAGGCACTAAGAGACAAGAAACTTGGGTGGACATCCGGAATTCTATGACCTTTCTTTGTTTTAATATCTCTCGCTCTATTTCCAGAATTGCCTCTTTTATGATCTTGATGAGTTTATTAAAATATTTTCCCATGGCTTTTGCATTCTGTTGGAAAAATTATGGATCAATATTTCGTATTTAAACTCAAGCTAGCAGTTTCTGTGGTGTAAGGTACTTGCAGAAGAACCTCTAGTTCTTATTACATTGGGTGCATTCAACCAATGGAGCAGCTCCTGAGCACATTGGCTGAATATGTGTGCTCAGGGAGCGTGGTTAGCCATTTTTCTCATTGGGATGAACCCTCACATGCGGTTCAGTGCTCAAAGGCGAATAAAATATGGTGGATGATGAAAAATCACTTCCCGTTCCTCATCATACAAACCAAGCTTCTCATTCAGGAGAATGAAAGTACTCCCTCAGAGCTCTCCATACACTTAACCTGAGCTGCTCCATAGGCTTATCCCTTGGACTGCGGTAGTTCACAATTTTAGCTGCCATCCAGTGCAGAAGAGAACCCATGCCAGAGGCACCCTCTGGTCTGGTAGAGTTAAGCCCCTAGTGATCCTAATGTTGAGGGAAAGTGCCCAAGTGCAAGATATCCAGATAGCAGTAAACGTTTTGGGTAAATGCTGCAGTCAGCATGCAAAACTTTTTCTAGTAGTAATATATGTAAACCTAAGGAGTAATATATGTAATAGCCGTGTGTATTGTCCAAAGATTTGTGGATCAATGACATTATTTCTAAACTATTTACCCTTACTTGGAACATGACTAGAATGTTTTTCATTTGTGAATTGTTACTACCGATGATGTTGCAGGAAATTTGATTCCCTGAAGAAGTTATTTATTACTTATTTTTATTACTCTTGAACTATATTGGTAATAATAACCATTGTTTTTTCACACATCGTCCATGTTGGCATCATTGTGATGGCAACATATCATCTACTCTACTGGGCGTTTCACAATTAACAGTGGGGGTTTAGGTCTGTATAAAATTTATCGAACTAAACTTATGGCTGCAAATGATTCGTCAAATAAAAGAACAACTCAAACAGTTTTACGTGAAAGCCTACTAGTGTTCTGTGTAAGCAATTTGTCAAATGGCACACATCAAGACAGTATTTGAGTTCTTCCTAAATGTTGATAGGTGTCTCTCTAGTAATTGTTGCAATGGCTGCTTCAATCCTGTTTCTTAATTCGGGAAAATCAGCTGGTAGTGGAGCCACATACGTACGTATAATCCTTGATGAACCCCGAAGAAATCACACGACATCAGATCGGGTGATCATGGAGGCCATGGAAAACAAAACTCAAGTGTCCTTTGGCCAAGTTGAAATTTACTTCAAAATCACTTCATTATGTGTATGTGGAACAAAAGAGATGACCTGATCACTTCCTAACACCCTGGCCTGAGCTCTACCGCCAAGTTGGAGAAAAATAGCCATCATAATGATGCGATTGCGGAGGTGATTTAAAATCCACTTTTAATGGTTTATTGTAATATGTACCACAAAAATATAGATGCTCACTTGGATATTAGATTGATATCTATCGTATAATTTAATGTTACTTACATTAATGTTAATATCTCCTTAAAAGTAGTTTGCCATTGCTTTGGTACCCCTGATGTATATGTTTTGGCCATTTTTTCCTGTAAACCTTGGATTTTTGTTTGGTGTCTCAGCAGCAAAATTATCAATTCTGTATGCTTACTTTTGGGATCTTTGTAATGTGAGTGTATGTTAAAGTGTATATTAGGATAGCTTGGTCTCCTCTTTGTGAAATCTAGTTGTTGGAGATGTCACTATTGATCTCTCCATTTCATTTTTATGTAGTCCTAAGAGGTAGTGTTATTTTTTTCACTTGGGAGTGGCAGTTCAGAGCTATGGATGAGAAAGAAGTTCAAGTTGATAGCCTTGTTTGTAGATTGATGTGTTGACTAATCCTATAAAGGCTTTTGCAATGAATTTTCTAACTTCTTCATAATTTTTAATATTCAGGAATTTTACTTAAGTTTTTAATCATAAAATTTAGTGTAGTCATGCTGAAACTTGTTGCTCAATGCTCCTGTGAGAGGCTCAGATGTTCATAAATCAGCAATCGAGTCCCATCTGCAAATGAAGGACACACCTGCTGTAATTCAGTTATTAGTGGGGCAAGAGGGGCTAGAGAGGCTACCCTGCACCCAAAGTAGGGGAAATAAATGCATAAGGCCGAGAAGCATTGTTGGTTGCCATGGCTACTGTGGGGTAAAAGAATAATCAAGTGGACTGTATAAAGCGGAAGAGAGACAATTCCCACATTTAATTCGGTTAAGCAATTAAACAAATAATGAACAATTAACACAAAAAATACATAATAGAGAAGCCTGGAAATACAGGTCACGGAGAGTCGGAGCAGCGGTGAGAATGCGTTGATCCGGCGAGCAGCATGCAGGAGAGGGCAAGCAACATGCAGGAGATATGCGAACAGCAACGTGCAGGGATAAGCGGGCAGCATGCAGTCCGGCGGAACACTCAGCTACGCTGGGGAGGGAGAAAGGCGAGACTGCCTCTCGGGCCACTTATTCGTCAACTGCTCGTCGACTACAACTGACGACTGAACTGCATTGCTTCTCCGCAAAGGAAAACGCCAGGAGACTATCAGCGCCCTCCTCGGGAACACGGGGAAGCCTACAGCAGACGATAATAACTGAAGAACGAAAACTATGAGAAATAATACGCAACAGCTACTGTGTGTGAGGTGACTTGCTTTTTGTAGTCCTTCAGTTGCGCAGGAACTTCTGTGCAATTATACACTCTCACTGGCATCACCTGTGCTTTAGCAGCCCTTCTGCCTACTTCCACCTGCCTCCTATGAATTAGTGTGTGTTTTCGAAATGTTACTCCTATCACCTCATGCCATCATTATTCAGTGTATAGAAATCTGCATTTACTCAATGGAATACGGAAAAATAGAAGGACCTAATTGAAATGGACAAAACCCTACTCCTCAATTTGACTTTGATGTCCAACAGCATTGTTATTATAAATAATTGATCTCTACTCATTCATAACTAAAAATATCTCTTAAGATGCTACATATACTCAAAATGAAATGTATTCTCTCTTTCAAAGAATAAATTTCATTTTGTGAAAGTATGGAACTTTAGTAGAAAAAAATCTGATTTTAAGTTTGTAGATGTAAGTGCAAATGGTATTTTCACTTATTGTTAGATGAAGGTGATGTTTTTTGGCAGAAGTGAGTTGGTCATGAAAAATAACCTGAAAAGGTAGAGATATTTCCTTACTGAAACTAACACTAAAGGAAGAAATTTGGGAAAAGTAGTTGCCAGATAAAACTCTCATTCTCTCTGTACTTTTGCTGGTTTGATGGTACATAAATATAAAGTAAGTTCCCTCAGTTGCCCTGTGTTTACAGTTGCGGCTTCAGTCCTTATGCTTCGAAAAACTTATAAGTAATCGTGAATTTTCCTATACATTAGTGGCTGAATGTATTGTTTTGCTTTAATCTATTTATGTGAGCATAGTGCCAATGCATAAAGCTATCCATCCATTTTGGTGTAGTTGTATCTACTCAAAATAGTTTCTCTCCTCCACTACAGATATTTGAGTAAAAATGTCTACTTACATTTGGTTTTGTCTTGGTCTTGAATAAAATTCATCTCTTAAGTACTTCATTTAAATCTATGTCTTATGTAAAATGTTGGGTAAAGCTGGAGTAGAAAGGAATGATCAACCTCCTCTCACCTGCAATCTAGCTTCTACGGGAACAGGATGGAGATAATTTGTAGTGGTATATCCACAAATGAAACAACACTTGTGCGTAGATACAACACGGGGAAAACTCAAATCGAGCTCATTTTCTAAGAATGAAGAATACAGGCAAAGAAAGTGAAGAGTTATTGTCAATTGATTATTAAATGGAGGTTAATGGGTTTGTTGCTGTGACTCATCAATTCTTTGTCCCTCAGGCCCGCCTATTTACCCTGACTGCTGATCCAGCAACCTTTCTTGTGGACCCAGTAGAAGCTAGGGAGTATGAAGCATGGCTTGGTGTTGTTGGAGAGGGTGATGGTGAAGGCATTATGGCCCCAGAGAAACTGTCTGCTCTCATGGCTGCATGTCCACGGCTTCATGAACAATACAACAACTTGGTACCTAATGAGGTGAATAGTCACTGACTTAAGTGTTATTCTTTTTAAATTTTCCACAGCGTAACTTGAAGAACATTCATTTACCTACACTTTGACAGATAATATTTGTATGAATTCATGAAGTGTATGCCCTCTAATTTTTAATGTTTTCTTTTACTGTCTTTTTATTCCTTTGTGTCTCAGGTCAACTGTAGAATAACCATTACTGCATGAAATTTAAGGGTTTTGACTGTTCTCATGTTGTTAATTTTTATTTCCAGCATTTTTTAAAGGACATAGGTAGGAAGTGATGGAAATCTCACTTGTGTAATTAATTTTAAGCGTTTCTCGTGGGTGAGGATAATGAGCTAAGTTGAAAAATACTAAAAAGGAGATATTAAGTCTATGTAGTCTGCATTTGGGAAGCAATTACTCAGTTATGAAGCATGCAGTCATGAATGGGTTGTTAGTCCTTGGTGATTGCATTAAATAAATATCCTATTGCACATGTAAAAGATCACCTTAATATTTATATGCCGTACTTGTTTAATATATAATATTGTTCTCTAATTCTGCTAGATTTTGCTTTTTGACTCAGGTTTTGAAAATGTATTCAAATATGTAGTCAATTTTTTCCACTTCGACTCGTCTTGGATTTCAAATTTTTTCACACCCCTAACATTCATGGATTGTTTCCTATTTTCATGTTTTTACGTTTATCATCATATTTCAACTCGGCAGTTTTAGGATTGATTGTAGGATATATATTTGTTATGTTGTATTAATTTTTTCATTACCTTCTCTATCAGGTTTCCCACTGTTTATTTTGGCATCGATATTTATTCCGCAAGGCCTTGTTAGAAGATGAAGAAGCAAGGAAAGAGGCAAAGAGGAAGAGGGAACTAGAGAGAGCAAAGATGAAAGAGAGTGAAGCTGCCAAAGTGGAGCCTGAAAATTGGGATCATGGTGAGTGCTCATCTGTTCCTGAAGAAACACCCTAAATTCTTCTCACCTTGTGTCAAGCATCGGGAATGAATGGTTTTGCTTTGTAAAACCTGTTATGCTCCCCAGAAAAAGCAGAATGTTTTTCCGGGGGAGTCCAACCTATGCCTTGTCACCTGCCTGCTATTGTTTTTGAGGAATCACCCGGATACAAGACTGAAAGCATAGTTTTGAAAGATTTTATAAAACAAGGTAGCTTTCTTATCCTCATTTTGTAAATTCTTATGTCTAAGTTGATGATATTTAAGCCAGGAGTAGGATTTGGATCTATGAAGTGAATTATGATATGTTTCGCAAATTTGAAATCACGTGTTCTCAATCATTTGAAATGGTTATGGTATTCTAATGATAATTGCTAGATTTATCACTAATTAAATGGGCAACTGATATTTCATACTTAGTCAAGAGTAATTCATTGTATGATGATAAATATATGTAAATCATAGTGGCATTTAATGCTTTGTAATCAATAAAATAAATGAAAGTGAAAGTGAAATATTAGAAGGATTTGATATTGGCAGTATAGCTTTTTTATTTTTTTCCTGAAATATTTACCACTACCTTTAGGTTTTTTTCATGGTACTATGTAAAGTAGCATGTTTCTAAGAAACCATATATTGTAGTAGACCTACCTATATTGATTAATTATTTGCATAAATTCATTTGCTTTAGATCGAGTTATATGCAGTTATTTGCTTTAGAATCTGTTAAACAGATTGTTTTAACCATAGAAGCTTAGAGCCTGTTTATTCTAACTGTGAATGCAATCAGCTTGTGTCTCTTTTCAATATCATATTTGGCTTAGCAATAGCAAAAGTTTTTATTATTTATTGGAAAGTGTCTCAGTGATTTTGTTTTTAATTGGTCCTAAAATGAATTTTGAAATAGCATGTGGTCTTGAAAAATTTTCCCTGTGCTCTTTTCAGTTGCGCATGCCTTGCTGACTAGTAAAAAGGGTACTTTTCCTATAATTAGGCGTGTTTCTCTGTTCATTTTATTTCTGTTCCATTTTTCCTTTGATCTGTATTTTCTTGGGTTTTGTAGGATTGTGTTTTTGTATTCTGGAAAATGTAGGGTTTTTTCCTTCCAAAAGTGATGACGTATTGGAAATTTATGTGAACTTTTTTCTCAATTTCTCTTATTAATAAAATCAATGTAATGGTTGAATGTATCCTTGCTATTTCTTTCAACTTTCTTTATCTTGTATACTTTTCTTTTTCAAGGTGTTGCATGGTTAATGAATTATGTTGCCAGTTATCTATGCCTGCTAAGCACATAATTCCTTCTTTGTTTTCATATTTTTATCACAACCGCTGGATGGCGCTATTTTGTGATTGCACGTTATCTTACTTCCATTGTGACCCCGAAAACTAACCAAATCAAACCGTTTTGCAGATGATTCATGATGTGAATTCTTGTTGGGCTTGTGTTAAAGGTGGTAATTTGTATCTATCAACATCTCATTGGTTAAATTTCCTGTCATTCTTGAGATGAAGTATCCTACCTGAATGGGAATAAAATAAATTAACTGCTATAGTTTCTATGGAAAATCTGAGTTAATTCCAGATTTTAACATTACAATTCAATGCTTGCAGTTTCATCGCTATTAATTTTTCAAAGATATGAAATAAGTTTCTTCAATAACTCTCTGATGTATAGTGGTACATACTCCATACCAGCCAGGCTCTATGAAAATTAGTAAGCCTCATTAAAGAATTGAAAAGACCTTAATCTTCCCTTATTGTGGTAGTTTGTACCATTACTTAAATTTTTTTAAGAGCTCTAAATATTTTTTATGCTGTAGTGAATGTGTATCGCCTTGTGCATTGATTATGATAATTTTTATGTAGGCTACAGATACAGCTACAATTACCTTTTTAGTGACAGGTAGAGCTTATGTTCTGTTTGTTTTTATTATTGAGTATCTTATCTTCTTTGCATGCACTAAGGTAGAAAGCCTGTTCTTCAGTTTATTGTGACGTAATGTTTCAGAAGTCGTGTACTTCCTAGGAGAGAGTGCCTCTCTATTTTTTGTGCACGTTTCACAATTTAATCAGTTAAGTTTGGCTTTTGGGGAGCTTGGTAGCTTAGTGGATAGTGATCTTAGCCGCTGATCAAATGGTCTCATGTTCAAATCCTGGATGAAGCCTTTAAAAATCCCTACACAAATCCTTGAAATGCAAAAGGCACAGGGAAAGATACTGTCCCCCAAACCCTGAACACGTGAAATTCACAGACCCTTGGCTTATGTGGAATGAGCTCTACCCTTTTTTATCCAAATGGGTGGATATTCATATGAGAAAATGAGTACCGAGCCTCTCAAAAAGAAAGAATTCTACTGTATGAGTTGATGTCTGGAGGAGAATTTAGTTTACTTTGAAAAATCTAATTTTTAAATTTTATGCTGTAAATGATGGGTTTTTAATTGAAATTTCATGTGAATTTTGATTTTAAAAATTGATAGGCTTAAAGGCATCTTTTTTAATCAAAGTGCTTTGATGTATTACTTCCTTATCACATGAATAATGGTCAAGAAATCACTGAACTGGGTATATGCTCCTCTTAAATTAGGTAATTCATATTTGCTCATCAGCATTCTCAACTCCTAGTTGGAAGTAGCTTTTTGCTCAATTCTCTTGCCCGCTATGCAATCCCTTCACACTCCTGTACTATGTACTACACTCCTGTACTCCTTCATCATTTGCTCCATTGATTTCATGTAAATCTGTCTAAAATTAATGTTACCCCCTCTAAATCCCATTTTAAATTAGTAATGAAAAATAATTTAGAGTCAGCTTCTTGGCATGATGATTCAGTCGAAATTGATATTGCACACTTTTCATGGAAATGCATTTGTGCTTTAAAATTATGACGAAGAACCGATGTTAAATTGTTATCCATGCGCTTAAGTTTGATGTTTTGAACCATTATCAATCAGTGCCAGCAAACTCACTGTATGTTAATAGGCTGCATTTGCGAATCAAAAATGCATAGGCATTTTTTTAAATTGAGTGTGGTGTGATGTGGATGTTTTAAAAAATACCAATGCCTGCGCACTTGCACCAAGCACGCATACTTGTGTTGGTTTCTGCCGAAAGCGGATGCTCTTTCCTTTTCTTGTGGCCTCTCAAATGTTCACAGGAAACCCATGAACTATCATTGTGCACGGAACTGTGTGAAATATCTGACTTATTACTACATTGTAATTCCATTTCCCCTTTCTGAAAAGCATCACTGATTGTACAATTAAATTCATCATCTGGTTTTTTTGTCCTTAAATATATCTCCCATGATACTTATGAAATAACTCAAGGGAACTAATATGATGGTAAGTACCTATATCAAGTGCACAGTAGAAAATTATTGTTTGCATTTTTTTCCTTTTAAGAAATTACATTAAGTGATACTAGTAGTGAAATATATCAAAAGGAATGTTTTCAATACACAAAATTCTAACATGTCAATTATTTATAGACCATTGGAAAAAAACCGAGATTATTAATTGGTATTTTTGCAGTTAATATCCATTATAAGTATCAACTCTTCATGTTAATTTCTAGGGAACTGTCATTTTCAACCTGATTGTTTGAATAAATCATGGAATATAATAGTAGTCTGTTTGAAAAATTACGCCTCAAATCCTGCAAGAAAAATCCCTCACCATTGATTTCAAGCAAGATAAGAGTTCAGCAAATTTCCTTACACTAGATATGAATGAGATGGTTTATTGGACTGCTATAGGGAGAACCGTAGCATGAATTCCCAGATCATTTGAGTGTTCTACAACTCATCCATCTTATCCTTATCTCGAATAACAATGGGCCACTAGATGGGAGCACCAGCATTTGCTCCAGGAAAGAATATTGGTATATAAAATTCAGAGAAGAATAAGTTAACATCCTGCATATTTAAGTATCATAATACATAACCATAGCTTTTGTAAATGCCAATGTCGTCTCCTGTGACCTCAGAAGAGTAATCGAAGGTTGCAGCACATATTTTGTGTATTTAACCCTTTCGAGACGGTGGAGTTCTCGCCTTAGCACGACTGCTGTACTGAGCTTCAACCAACCTTTTTCAACCCTTCCTTGCAGGGACTCCCCATTATCTCGGACTCCAAGGGTAGTTGGTCTCCCTCTAGGGGTGTAGAACCCTAGCAGCGGCATTGGTTCGCGGTCAATCATGCTTCATTTATTTTAATTAGCTATATGGGTAATTGTTGCTTGAACGTAAATTGCAGACTTCGACTTGAATTCCTCGTTTTATTTTGAGAATTGACAAATTTTGAACGAAGCTCTACCGTCAATATTAACGCATTTAATGCAGCAATAATTTCCATGTTAATGTTTAAACTGAAATCGAGAAATGAGTTAATATTTATCGTAGAATTTCGTTCATAAATTGTAAACGCTACTCGAAAGACAAAGAATTCAATTCTTAGTTTATATTTTTTGAGAAAGGAACAAAAATTTATTTTGAATATTTAAGTGTACCGGGACTAGCCACTGTGGTAACTTTTACGGAGTCACCTGCAATGCACAAAATGTGCGAAAAATCCACAAAGGAAAAATCATTCGCCTTGACTGGGATTCGAACCCGGATCCCTCGATTTCCGGCCGAGTGCTTTAGCCAGTTAAGCTACCGAGGCGTCATTCTCCCCTGTGGAAATTTGTGGACTATATTTATTTTGAAAACTGACTGAATGAACTATTGAATGACCATGGTCCCGTACCACAAAGAGGGGTAATATAAGACCTGCTCCCGGATTTCGAGGGTACGGCCTAAGTCCTGCTTTGCTGGGTCCTGAAACTAAGACTTTGCGAACTCGTGACCATTATAAAAGGGGGAGAGCAAGGAAACATATATTTCCGGTATTCGATCGCTTGCGTAGAAAAATCTCCAACGAAAATTTGCGACTTTCGTCTCCCGGGTCAGGAAACGTCCTGCTGCATATTTTCATCATTCGTAGGGATAGGATTAAAGGTCTGAATAACCTTCTCAATTGTATTACATTATCACTACAGTACACTCCTAATTATCCAAGGATGGGGAGAGCCGGCACGAATAATTGGGAAACATTGATAATCCAAACTTTCTCTTAAATGTCTTGTAATGTTCATAATTTACGTAAAACAAACAATATAATTTCTTGATTGAAGCTTTTGCGGCTCATGATGATTAAAAGTAAGTCACATACGGGTGTATGCCGCGTGTCGTGATGGAGATAGCCCCGACGTTTCGCGACCGACTGCTGGTCACTTTTTCAAGGGAATAATGTTAGGATTGGGTTGTTGCTGCCCTTTTTTATATTTCAGGTGGGAGGGTTGGGCAGAGGGTGTGGGGAGTTAGGACTGGAGGGGGAAGATAACGAAATGTTGCGGATGACTGGGTTCCAAGTATTGCTGATTCTTAATCCGGTATCTCTATTGTAGTTGTTCTTGTTTTTCTTTATTTCTATGGCCTCGCGGATGAGTCTGGTTTTAAAATGTTTAATCCTCGCGATGACTCTTGATTTTTCGAAATCGATCGCATGTCCGGTGGCTTCGTTCTCCGCTACGGCTGACTTTGAAGGGTAACCCAGTCAAATGGCCCGCTTGTGTTCTTCTATCCGAGTTTTGACTGTTCGTCCGTTTTCCCCGATGTATTTATTCTCACACGATCGGCAGGGGATTTCGTATACTCCTTCGATTTGAAGTGGCGTCCTATCCTTGGCATTTCCGAGGAGGTGTCGTTCTTGGGCGTGTGGTTTAAAAATGGCTTTAATGTCAAATTTCCGGAGGATGTTACCGATCTTATCCGTCGTTCCTTTCTCGTAGGGGAGGAAGGCTTTCTTAGAACTTAATTCCTTGGAACCCAGTCATCCGCAACATTTCGTTATCTTCCCCCTCCAGTCCTAACTCCCCACACCGTCCGCCAAACCCTCCCACCTGAAATATAAAAAGGCAGCAACAACCCAATCCTAACATTACCTTGAAAAAGTGACCAGCAGTCGGTCGCGAAACGTCGGGGCTATCTCCATCACGACACGCGGCATACACCCGTATGTGACTTACTTTTAATCAAACAATATAATATTATTTATGCAGTTATTCTGTTATTTTAGAATGCTTTCCCGACTCAATGAGATTTCTTTTTCGGCAGTTCGCGATCTTTTCAGCGGCGATAACATGGTTGTACTCGTATAATTAATGCTCCATGTAAGGCCTGGTTTTGAAAACCACACATCCGTGGATGTGTGATCACAGATGCAGGAAAGTAGTTTGCACGAATGCTTCAAAACCACTGATCGACGTCGGCACCTACACTGTCAGGCACCACGCCACGTAGTCGTGTCTCACACAAGTTGCCTGGGTTGCAACTGCTGCAGGACGTGTATCTGTGATCAAGGAGCACAGTCACGCACTGCGAGGCTTGGAAAACAGGAACACGGTGCTCCCGTGAATGCAGCTAGCGCTAGATCACTTCCGTTTTACAAAGGGGATTCTAACAAAAATAATAACCCTGGTGTATCCCAGCATTAATGCCATAAATCGGATGATTTTGCATCTGATTTTTTTAATAAAGATGGCGGAAAAAATTGAGCGTGAGTGAAAATCATTCACTGATAATCCGCAATCCAGATAACCGCAGCTGGATAATTAGGAGTCTGCTGTACTTTGTTGCATACTCCATATCTTCCCTTCATAAATACAGGATTCATACTTGCACATTGATTGCTCTTTTAAATGTAATAAACACAATCTTTAATAATTGTTAAAGAAAAATGTGCTCTCTTCATGTTGTTCCCCAAATGGTATCATATTTTACATATCCTACTTGAGCCATCTTAGCTTATGCATTCATTAAAATTTTCCATGGTTAATTCAGGATGGACACAATAGAAAAAAACATTAATGAGGGTTTTCCTTAATGGAAATGTATGGGAGAAAAACAAGCAATCTAGCGTAAAAAATTGCATTTCTCTGCTCTGAAGCATTCATTCGACATAGTACTTGATTACCCTTCATGTTATTTCTCAGTCCAGCCTAATGAATCAAGTTTTCAAGTTTATATGAAAAAAATCTGGTTAGAACTATACAGTTGTATTAGGACGAGAGCTTGTTTCCTTACATCTTTTGATCTTTGCAAAAATGCTGAGCGTTAATGAATTTACCTTAAATTAGAGAGGAAGTAAAGTGAGGCTAAATTTGAGATGTTTGATGGAAAAAAGTGTTGAAAGTTAAAATCTATTTTCTAATGAGCCTTCATCCTTGAAAATGAAGTATGAGTGCACCTTGTCTTTATCATTTTCATATCATGAACAGGGCAATGCTAAATGATATTGATGCCTTGCTAAAAATTTTCATCTAATGACTTAAGAAATGTATGAGCGTAAATGCCTAGCAAAATTCTCCAGAAGCACACACTTTAGTGACAAGAACCAGTGGCATAGCTAGGGGGTGGGGGTTTTCACCCCCCCTGAAATATAAAAAAACAGTTATTTTCCTTCATAAAAGAAAACAAAATATTGAAAAATCATGAATTTACAAATTATTTCTTTAACAAATTAAGTTTTTTTGATTATGAAAAGTGTTAAAATTAGTTTAAAACTCATTACTTAGTTCCCTGTTTTTCTAAAATTTCCCCCCCCAGGTTTTAGACCCCCCCACCCAGTGAGAAATGGGTGGTGGAATCCACGTGGAACCCACTTGGAATCCACGTTGAGTGGTGGATATTTGGTGGTGGTGGATATTGAGTGGTTGGACCCACGTGGAATCCACGTTGATTTCAAGTGGATTTGTGGTGATTATCATAAAATGTTAAACAGAATTTCTAATTTGTGGAACTTAACTCTCTGGTGACATTGCGTCATTTATCATCCTGAAACCACGCTAGTTATGTGAAAATGTATCGCACATTCTATTTTTATATAATTCGTGGAAAGGCAGCCATGAGAGCACATGAAAAATCGTAGACACATATATAGAAGGTTTAGATATAGAGTGGTTGAGGTTTTAATGGTTTTAGGACAGCACCTACTGCTGTTTTAATTTTTCCACCAAATTTCCACGTGGGTTCCACGTTGATTCCACGACCAAAAACACGTGGTATCCACGTTACATTTCCACGTGGGTTCCACGTGGATTCCACCACCCATTTCTCACTGGGCACACCCTCTAAACGAAATTCCTGGCTACACTACTTCCAAGTACACTGGTATTCAGTTCTGTTTTGTGTGGATGTAAGATTATTGAAATAGGCTTGAAAGCTTTCATTCAACTCATTGTTGGTTCATCTATGGATGATGAAATATTTTTATGTCCGCATTGAGTGACATTATCTAGGGCATATCACAGGAATCGAAGGGATTTATGAACTTTGTTGAGTTGTTTTTGAATTCCATTCAATCAATTTGAGCAATGAAAACAAGAATAATGTGATTCAAATTTAATTAGAAATATTTTCAAGACCTTTGGAATGTGCTACTTTCTCTTTTGTCTTACTGTCTTTGCTTGCAAAAATATTTGACTGTCAACAGACTACCATGCATGCTGTATCTTTTCCCTTTATTTTCACTCTTATTTTGTGTAGCATTTCCATTTTTTTGATTGTTATGAAACCCATTTTTTAACATTCTATAGTTACCTGGAACCCTTTTGGCACATTACAATAATCCAAATGTGCCTATATCCAGTGGAGCCTCAGATCTTATGAGCCGCATAATGAAATAACATGACCATGATAGTGATTTTCCAAGCTCTCCTATGCTTTCTTTAAGTGAATGAAGTATCTAATTCTGAAAATGAAAACAATATATTTAGCTTATACATATATCTATCTTTACACCTCTTGCATGTACCTTTATAGAAAAGTGCTCTCTGAGATCTCTTGGCCCATGACTTTGCTTGCTTAGCAAAATTTTTGAGATTCATTCAAAGTAAATTTCAATTCATGACTATGGTTTGATGGATGTTTTACTGCCACTATTTGGATACCCATTCAAAAAAGTAGCCTTGTCTTTCTGCTGTCCTCATGGTACTTAGCTTAGCAAATCATTTCATTTGCATATTGCGTGAAGCATTTCAAGAGAATGAAAGCTTTGCCGCTGGGGTGGAAATATCGGAGGAGGAGCAAGCAAGGTTGCTGTCGGAGTACGAGAAGGAATGCAGGGAGGAAGCAGAGAAGAGGAAGGCGAGGGAAGCGGAAGAGAGCAGACGAGCCAGGGAGGGGGTTGGCCTCGAGGGAAGCTTGGAGGACGGCTCCTTGCTCCTCGACGCCAACCACTACCAAGCGAGCAGCCCCTCCAAGAAGGGCTCAAACTCCAAAGGGGAGACATTAGTCAAGGTTGGCGAGAACCTTAATCTGATGAGGATTAAGGAAAGGAGGGACATGGTGCTGATTGAGGGCCAGGGTGATGGCAGCTTTCCTGCATCTTCCACCTCCTCAGGTGATAAAGGTAAGCATCGTATAATATTGCTAGATATTTTTGGTTTTACAGTTTTGATGCGGTCACAAGATCTTAAGCCTTCTGCCATGTGGGGACAGCAATAGGGTAGTTTCCTATTATTTTTTTATAGCCTAAATCGAAAGATTATTACCCCTGGAGTACGTATTTCACGCTTTTAGATTTTTAAATTATGATATCTATTTTTTGCGATTAAATGAAAAGTGAAAATTTTCAAGCGCACGAAAACGCGATGTGCGATGGCTAAGTATGAATGCCGGGAAAAGTCCGTGTGACGTCGTTCTGGTTCCCGCTGCCACAAGTGAGGTGACCTTGGGACGAAGCTTTGAGCACTGATACGAATCAGGACAGGGGCGGATCCAGGATTTCTTTCTGGGGGGGGCACAAGCAAGGCCGTATCCAGGATTTTGTTCAGGGGGGGGCACAAGGATATCTCGTAATACAAAACGAACGCAATGATAATGGGACCGTATTAAAAATCTTGTATATTTTTGAGGGTCTGGGGGGGGCACGTGCCCCCGTGCCCCCCCCCTGGATCCGCCTATGAATCAGGATGCTAGCAGGTAGCAGAGTACCCTGCTAGCTGGTAGCCCTTGGCTTAAATAAGGATTATTAATACCTTAACAAACGAAGAAAACTTTCCGACCTTAGCCAGTTTTAATAGGTGATTATTAAGACATGTTTCCCTGAGCTCGGTGCCTCATGCATGCATTGGTAATCTCAGACAATGTAAAACTCCTATCTACTCGTATAGAAACTAGGTCCCTGTGATGTCACGTGGAGTGGCATCGCATGGGCGCCAATCTGGCCTTTTTCAAATGAGGTTAAGATTGACCATTGCCATTCGTCTAAACCGGTATTTCTAAAACCAAATAATTTGTATAATATGAATACACTAATGGTGGGTAACGAATCGCAATCAATGCGTTTCATTTACTTTGATGAAGGAAACTACCCTATTGTAGTGCATACAATTGGGGGAAAAAGTTTCTCAACATGCAACAAGTATTCTTGGGACTAATTCATAACCAGAGAAATTCAAATACGTTGCATTTTGTCCCTCTTTCGAATGAACAAGTCGAAGACTGATAGCTGGCAGAAATCAGGGGCATGAGTTCTGCAGCCTTTGATGAGTTATAATACAAAATTGCTCCAGTGGCTGTAACATTTAATCCCATCATTTACACAGACCAAGATGACTGCCTTGGTTTGTGGGGAAAGGAGCTGGTGACTGCAAGGACAAACCAATGTCTCTCAACCAAAACTTTAAGACATACTCACTTCTGCATACATCAACACTCACATAGGCTAAATTTATGGGAGAATGAGCTTAAAGAGAATGAAATCAAGGTGGAACATGGCGAGAAAACATAGTCTCTTTGAGCTTATTCTCCTGCAAGCTAAGCCTATGCAGTGAGTCTAGATGTGTATGTGTGCATGTGCACTGAAGTGAGTATTAGGGAATGCCAGTGAAGAGGCTGTGGTTGGTCCCTGCTGTCACTTGCTCCTATCCCCACAAACCAAGGCTGTAATCTTGGTTGGTGCATTATAATAAGTTTAAAAGTAACTGCAATTGGAGCAATTTTGTATTTCAATAACTGGTAGCTTGCCTGCCTCCGGTATAACTCATGCAGGTCACTTGAATGGTGGCATATGAGATCATCCTCAAATCATCAAATGTTCTATTAAACACTCTGATCCACATTTTTCCTCTTTTACTCTTCATATCAAGTACCTTACCTTGCACTCAAGCACTGTCCAACTATTAACCGCCACAAAGTACACTTGAAGTTGGTAAGTTGGGTGTTTTCTGTTTTCGAATTGAATGTTTTATTGGAGGAGCATGATGCGAGGTGTTTGAATTTCTGTTGTTGGAATTTTTCCATAAAAAAGCCTGAGAGGAAATTTATTTTCTCGCTCACTGTTAGGGTAGCACAAACTTAATCGACATACTTCTTTACCCAATCATCATCATCATAAGTCAACAGTCCTAAGATTGGTCTCCATTTCACTCCTCTATTGGCTAACCTTCTAAACTTTTCATAGTGTCTCTTTTAAATCCTTTATAGCCTGTCCTCTGTTACTCATCTGAGGCCGACCCTATCCCTTCTTACCTTCTGCATGTCCTTCTATGATTGTCTTCATCAAGTTATCATGCCCCATTATGTGGCCAACTAAGTGGTCCTCTCTTCTCCTTAAGGTTTTTAGAAAACTTCTCTTTTCTCCTTCTCTTCTTAGCTCTTCCTCATGACTTACTCAGTTGATCCATTTTATCTCCATCATTCTTTGATAGTATCACTTCTCTAATGCCTCCACTTTTTGGTTTCTCTGCAACTGACAATGTCCAAGCCTTGCTTCCGTAGAGAAACATGCTCCATATGTAGCATCTGATGAATTGTTTCCTTACTTCTATTCTTGTATTCTCAGCTGATTGTAGATTCTTTTTGCTGATAGTCCTCTTCACCTATGCTTTTCTACTGACTATTTCTTGCTTCTTAAATCATCAACTATAAACCAAGTCCCTTTTCCATGAAAAGAGAGGCAGTACGTAAAATACTCGAGTAATCCTCTCCCATCCTTTTTTGTCTCAATGATAAGAGGAGGGCACTGGCCATTGGACTACAGATTTTTCAAATTTAAATAATCACATTGTTCATTGTGCATACAGTTTTTAAAATAACTAGCATTACTTTAAGCTCTTTTTCAATTTTATGAGTAATTCAACAGAAAAAAAACAAACTGATAGTTACTATATTCAGTATGCCAATTAGCAAGATTAAAAAGCAGTGTATGTCTTGAGTGGGAAATTTGAAAAAAAAAAAAAAGTCTCAATTCATGTAGACACAATGTAATTCATATAAATTGGTAAAAACACAAAGGGAGGAGCCAAAATCTTCTACTCATGGAATTGTTCATGAAGATAAACTGGAGCTCGGAGAGAAGGTTGGAGAAGGGGTTTCTAGCATAGAAGCATTTTTCTCTTGCTGTTATTATTATTATTAAATAATTGGTTACAAGTCGACCATGTAGTCGGGTGGTAACATAAAGTTATTACACAATAATATACATAAACCAAAATGCAAAACAAAATACTTAGTACCACAAATTTTTTAAAAAGCCCTCAACAAAACCATTTTTACACAATACATGTCCCCGTATACCTAGCACCAAATCAGCAAAAATACATTACATATCTACATTTACATTGCCCTCAAAATCCATTTTTACACAATAATATACTAAGACCAAAGAAAAAAAACAAAAAACACAAAATTTTAAAAATATACAATTGCAAAGCCCTCAAAATGTTGCTCATGCATGGAAATATATAAGTGCCCTGTGTTTAAATGTTTCAGTATAATCCAGTGATTGTTTGTATAATTATTTATTGTGCCAAAACTTGAGGTTTGAATTAATTCTGTAGTAATGCTAGCATGAAAATGTTTCAGTGATGGTGAGATCACCTTTACTAATTATCCTTCTCACTGGCTCTGACTTCCATTTTGGTTGAAGCACTACCCTCCCCCCTCCATTTTCTCTGTTAATATTTAACTTTGTTTGTTGTATGAAAATCGCACTCCCTCTGTTAAAAAATATGCAATTTTTTGTGAATTTTCCTAAAGGTTTTATGTTAATTTCTAATTTGCTGATGTTTATGGAATCATCTACGTATACTATCTCATTTAATGGCAGTATTTTGGAAACAATTAATTTATCTGAATCCTTGGGAATACTTAAACATTCTTAAATTAAGGTCATCTGATAATTACTTGTGTATAAATTTACATGGATCTCTAATGGTTTGTGAACGAATGAAATATGTTCTGGTTATTTTTATTCAACCTCCAATCAAGCCACTTATTGGTACTTAGGATGGTAGGATGTGCATTATTGTACCACTACTCTGCGTTCTTCCCATAAGCAGTGAAGGTGGTTGTTAAAATTTTCGCACCTTATTAATTTTTTCTCAAGACCCTCAAGATGCAGCTAAAGATAATATAAATGTCCTGGCTACAGCATTCTATGAGGAAAGCAATGAAACTCTTGTCCACTGCCAGAATAAATACTTAAATATGTATTCACAAGATACAATATAAGGCAGCATAACTATTAGGTACCTGATTAGTCACAATAGAAATTATGTTGCTGTAGTTCGTTTTATGCATGCACTTTCGGAGGTTGAAGGAAGAAAACTGTATTATATTCTTTTGGTAGTTGCTATTAAAATTTATTGTAGTGATGAATCATTTATATATTAATCACATATATACTTTAGTTGTGTACTTATGCTATATTTTGATTGCATATTTAATCTTAATTCTTATTTAAATTGGCAGGCATTCAATGTTAATTCGTGTGATAATTTCTTGGCTCCTGATGATCACTTAACCAATAAATAGAACCTAAACTTGTCAGTTAAAGTTTGTTGCCTTTAAGGTCATACTTTATGATATACTGATACTTGATCCAATGTTTGGTTGTGATCAGATTTTTTCTATCTAACTACTACTCTCATCAATAAACGCTATGGAATTCTCAAGGTGCATGTAATTGTACCGATTTACATAGTAAATGTTTGTATGTAGAATTGTCTAATAGCAACTCTCATTTTTAATGCCACAGAGAGCACTGATGGTGATTGGGAGAAGGAATTTGATCTGGAAGATGTTCCCAGCAACTTATCTGATTCAGCAAACAATGAAATTGGCTTGCCAATGAAGTGCGTTGGAGCGCCAACCACTGGCTGATTGCATTTCAAGCTAGTGTGGAGACACATTGATCAAAGTACTAGCCTCACCAATTTATAATGTTATCTTTCAAATACAAATTGAAAGTAATGTTTGAAGTCTCTTTGCTTCACTTTGAAGAAGTTCTGGAAATGTTTGTCTAGGAGGAAACTCTAGCTGGTCATTCAGTAACCTCAAGGAAAATTGTCTCAAGATTTAGTTATGTATAAATAGTGTCATATACATATTTGTAGGTATATAATAATTGTTTTTGCATTACCTCTTCTTGCTTGAGCTGAAGACATCTAAGTTTGCCTCCTGGCAGTCTCTCACTGTCTATTCTGGTTGTATCCATGGCTCTTTTACCATACTTTTACATCTTTTACATTACTAAGAAGTTTTATTGTATAATACACTCTTCTTTCCTGTCAAGAGAATGGACTGATGGGATTGGTGGCTGTTGATGTGTTCATTAAACGTGTTTGTGAAGTTCAAGTTAAAGTTATTTTATGAGGTGCAGTTAATTGTTTAAATCATGTTCATAGATTGAATTTTATAAGAGCTTCAGATATCCTTGTATTATAATGATGGAATGTATCGTTACATCAACATTCGTGTGATATACATATGAAGAAAAATAAAAGGGAAATACATTTTTAATGTGTGTCTTTAGTTCATTTTATTTATTTCATATTTTTTAAACTGTGATCAGGGTGTCCGGTGCCTGGGAAAACCAGGAATTGTGTGTGGATTTAGTCTCTGGAATTATGCATGAATTGTTATTCATGAATTTTTGCCCCAACCTGGAATTTCACAATCTTTTATTTCAAATTCATTTCACAGAATTTTGCCAGCTCAACACCGATTATATGGCCTAAAATGTGTTTGTTGTAATTTTAAGTGGAGTAGCTTAGTAGAATATTTACAGCTGCAATCGAAATGTAGAATGTCAGACAAGGCAACTGAATCGAAATGTCTAGCAGTCTTGTTTCAAGTAAGATTAAAGAACACAAAGAATAGAATTCCAGGCGACTTCAACATTTACTTCAGACTGAATCAGCTTCTTGGTTTGCATTGAATAAATTTTAATTTTACATGCAATATGTGTTAACTAACCTATCCCTTGTCCTTGTAAATACATAAATATAATAGAGTGGTTTCCTATTATTTTTTTAATGCCTAAATCGAAAGATTATTACTCCTGGATTACGTATTTCACACTTTTAGATTTTTGAATGACAATATCTATTTTTCGCAATAAAATGAAAAGTGAAAATTTTCAAGCACGTGAAAACGCGATGGCTAAGTATGAATGATGGGAAAATTCTGTGTGACGTCGTTCTGGTTCCCGCTGCCGCAAGTGAACTTGGGGCGAAGCTTTGAACGCTGATACGACGCAGGATGCTAGCAGGTAGCAGAGTACCATGCTAGCTGGTAGAGCTTGGCTTAAATAATGATTATTAATACCTTATCAAACGAAGAAAACTTTCCGACCTTAGCCAGTTTTAATAGGTGATTATTAAGACATGTTTCCCTGAGCTCTGTGCCTCACGCATGCATTGGTAATCTCAGATGATGTAAAACTCCTATCTACTCGTATAGAAACTAGGTCCCTGTGACGTCACGTGGAGTGGCATCGCATGGGTGCCAATCTGGCCTTTTTCAAATGAGGATAAAATTGACAATTGCTATTCGTCTAAACCGGAATTTCTAAAACCAAATAGTATGTAATTTGTATATTATGAATTCACTAATGGTGGGTAACGAATCGCAATCAATGCCTTCCATTTTCTTTGATGAAGGAAACTCTCGAAAGTATTTAAAAGTATTGAAGTAATTTTGGGTGCTTTAAAATGCTTATCGCAGTAATCACATAAGATTATCCTTGAATTTTGTCCAATTTCCCTGGAAAACCTGGAATTATGCCTGAATTTTTCTGTTGATTTTCTGGACTCTGATTTATGACTTATTACAGTTTGCCTAAGGACATTATTAGCTATGACCTAAATGAATGTTAGTTTATTAAATATATATTGTAGGTCACAAATGCATTTCCATGATGCTCCTCTTAACAATCTTTTTAGAATATCATCATAAGTTTAGAATTCATAGATTTCATATTTATCTCTGCCTTCATGAAAACATTTTAATGTTTTTTCAAGTTCTTGCATAGTCTGATATTTGTCCTGTTCAAACTTTTTTTTGTACAACTGATTTTTTTTGTCTGGGAAGCTTTATCTGACATCACGATAAGTTCTAACTGTCATCGAAATGAACCACATTTCTTTGTAGCCGTAGTGCCTCTTCATCAATTACTTTTTCATAATAATTTCTTTTAGAAACTGGGAACTATTACTAACTGGTGTGAAAGGTAGAGGAGATGGAATGGCTATTTATATGAAAATGCCACAGCATTTGGATCTTAGTTGTATATGAGGAATACAATTGCATATCTTTCCAAAGTAATCATTCAAAAGTTATTGAATAAACATTAAATTATTACAGTCGCCTCTCATTAATACAAACAACATCATTACAAAGTTCTCCATTTTACGAAGCAAATCACTGGTCCCGACAAAAAGGCCAATCTAATGTATAGAAGAGGAAAAGTTATCTCAAAATTTTTGTTATCACGAAATTGCAAACCTTAGTTCCAGTCCGGGGGGTTTTGAAGTGAACTTAATTACAAAGTTCCACAGTTAAGCAACAGCATTTATACAGTAACTAACAACATTTTATAACACATTAATGGCATTTTTAAAGGCAGATCACGCTACATCATAATCATTGCGCCAGATTTTAGTTCTCCATGTGCACTGTGCCCTCAAGCGTAATTTTGGTTATTTCTTCAGTGGGAGATGCTTCAGTATCCACGGAACATCATATAATAAGCTCCATTCCTGTGGAATCATGGTGGCTCAGTCATTACTGCTCGTTATGATTGGTATGTCCTCTTCTAATGAACATTCGATTTATGGACTTTCAGAGAGATGAACATTCGAAAAATTCAGGCGTGCCTGAAATTTCAAATTTGGCACCATTCCAGTTGGTTGACGTGATGACTCACACTTTGGGCATAATTTGAACAAAGAATTTGATGAACAAACAATGCTAAAAATGGCCATTTTCCGGTGGTCCTCAGCCATGTTTTTAGTAAAGTTAATAAAATCATTATTTTTCATCTTAGAAACACGGTTCCAAGACATACTTGATTGCTTGATTGGCAGGAGTGCGATGCAAACAATTAGTTTTATTGATAGATTTTCAAAATGCAGTCAGAGCGGTCACTTTTCGGGAGGGAGACCCCACGCTCGGAGGGTCCAAGATAAGGGCCAGCAAGGGTGAGCTCGTCGAGGAAAGGATTCTGGATTAGCGACCGTATGGAGGGTGCACCACGCCCATCCTCGAAGTACCTGCTCCATGGCCCAACGAAATGCACTTAAACATTTTTGCCACGTGTGAGGAGGAGGTTTTCGGATAATGAACAGCAGTGAAAGTTTTAAACTGAGAATATATGTTAGTCATGAACAAAATGTAATATAGTACAGCCAGCCAGCTCATTTGTGTAACCATTCATTGGATAATAAAAGTATCGCTTGCAACGTAAGTCCCTCCACCGCTTAACTATTCTCTCTTTCCTAGCCAAACCAACCTCAAAAGAACTAGTTTTTCAATGTAGGAGAAAATGAAGAAAAGAAAGAATTCCAAAGTAGCTGGAGGAGAAATGGATTAGAAAATTATCATAAAATGTGGGAAGCATGATAGTGTAATGGGTAGAACATTAGTCTAAAACCTTCTTAAGTGAGGATGGCCTAGGGAAATGAATTTACCCCTCTACCATGACTATTTGAAATTCACACACCTCTGGTGTAGTCAAGGGTAATCTCCACCCTCATCTATCCTAACCAACTATTGGATGAATCACTGAGTAAGTGAGTGATAGCCATTCCACACCTGAGAAATAAATACACATTCCTGACCCTCTTCTAACACCTTAGAGCAGGGGTTGGCAACTTGCATCCCACGAAATTATTTTATACAGTCTGCATCTTTATCAGCTCTTTAATATATTCTTAACACTTTGGGCAAGGGAAGTGCTAATAAAAGATCACATTGCATAAAGAAATTTCTGTAATCATTCCTATAAAACATCCATCAAGAACCTAACATCCGAAGAAAAATCCATGGTTTTCTTTGCACATGGTTTCACTTGGAGCTTTGCCAATAGGGTGGTTTCCTATTATTTTTTTATTGCCTAAATCGAAAGATTATTACTCCTGGAGTACGTATTTCGCGCTTTTAGATTTTTAAATGACGATATCTATTTTTCGCGATTAAATGAAAAGTGAAAATTTTCAAGCGCGCAAAAACGCGACGCGTAAGTAGGAAAGTCCGTGCGCCGCATTTCTGGTTCCCCCTCTCTCCTTGTGAAGTGACCTTGATCGAGGCTCTGAGCGCTGATAGGACGCAGGATGCTAGCGGATAGCCGAGTACCTTCCTGTCTGGTAGCGCATGGCTTAAAAAAGGTTTATTAATACCTTATCAAGCGAAGAAAACTTTCCGACCTTAGCCAGTTTTAATAGGTGATTATTAAGACATGTTTCCCTGAGCTCTGTGCCTCATGCATGCATTGGTAACCTCAGACGATGTATAACTCCTATCCTCTCGTGTAGAAACTAGGTCCCTGTGACGTCACGCGGAGCGGAATCGCATGGGCGCCAATCTGGCCTTTTTCAAATGAGGATAAACTTTGACCCTTGCCATTCGTCTAAACCGGTATTTCAAAAACCAAATAATTTGTGTATTATGAATACACTAATGGTGGGCAACGAAGCGCAATCAATGCCTATCGTTTTCTTTGATGAAGGAAACTACCCTATTGGAGTACATATATATATATACCCACAGACATGAAAACGTTGGCAAACCTCACTTCAGAGTAATGGAACTTTTAAGAATCTGAAGTATTATGCTGCTTTGTATACACAGATGAGTAACTCCTAGCATCAACTCCACCCAAACCTTGAAGTGAAAGGTACATGTATTTATTAAAATTGGAGGATGTTGCTATGCATTGACGAAATAATATTTCCCCAACACTAGTATGAAGAAAGGAAAGACTTCAATATATTTAAGAGATATTTTTGAACATCTAGTAAACTATGCTACGTTATCCCCCAGTCAAGTTCAAATTATTTTATTAAGGTAAACTTAACTTCATCTTCAATAGTACCGTATGGAGAATACGACTATTGAGAAATTTTTGGTGGCTGTACCATTGGTGGATATGGAGGTTTCCATTTTTAGGAATAAAAATAGTTGATTCCTTAACCATGATCTCAGATTGAAGTTATTCTTGTATGCAGGCATAATAAAAATTCGTTTCCATACTACGTATGCATATTTGCTAGAGAATATACCACCTACAGCTAAAGGAAAATTTATCATAAAATGCGAAAAGAAGGCCAACCCCTTCCCTTACAAATGTGCAAAAGCCAGGCACTTGTAGCTCTGGATAAATATCCAGAGTTCTAATAAAGACTGGGTATTGATAGCTTCCCAGATAATTATTACCCGTAATTGACTAAGTCTTATACATAGAGGCGGGAGATAAATCTACGTGGATTTTATACTCGGGAATGGCGTTCACTTGAATCGGGATCCTACTATGTTTCACCCAGTGGTTTAATCATTTAAGCTACCTTCTCCCCCATTTGTTATTTGCATGGCAAAATTAGGCCTTCCTAGCTCAAAAGACAAAGAAAAAATGGATGGAAATGGGAATTTTGTTTCGAGTCCGTCGAGAGGCGGATTTGTGAGATATATCGGAATTTTCGTTATTATCTACGCTTATGGGCTACCCCAGAATGGTTTAACGCTTACTAGGCCACGGTTGCTCTCAAAATATTCCTTGAATAGACTTTTTAATAGGAAATTCTTCCTCTGAATTCTACAATTTAAATTTACAATTTGACTTTAAAATCTACAATTATCTCCAGAAATCCTATCTTAAATTCGAAAATTTCCGATCGAAAATCAAATATGACAGTGAAAGTATATGAAAGTCGTCTCATGATCATTAAATCCAAGAATACGCTTGCAATTTTCTCCCGTAAATAATTCTTCTCTGAATAATAGCATCGTAAAAGCTAAAGCGGGATTCACGAAGTTAACTGAGACCTTAGGTAAGAGGATTGGTCGACTTTTAAAGTAGGGAGGTTTGCGAGAGGTAAAGTGCGGCAAAGGCGTCGAGCCTCTTCAGTTGATCTGTCGGCCACATTATGGATCCTGTCGGAGACATTAGGCCTCATGACAAATTGAAGAAGTGGAGGCTTTTGTCCTCTTCGGGAGGGAAGAGGCTGAGGCGCAATAGGGAGGGGATCCATGCCGACTCTGGTTCGCCAATCTCAACCCCTCTTTTCGCAAACCCCTCCGTTCCCCTAATCTCCCTAATCCTCTCCGCGCACCCTGATCACTAATGCATGGGAAAGAGAAAGAATGAAGGCAGGGAAAAGGAATAAAAAGTAAACAAGCGGTGTTTGGAATGACTTCTCCGAATACCCGTCCTCGACAAATTCCTTTCATTTACATTTCAATAGTTTACGTGGTAGAATTTAAAGTGTATTTCAAAAATTAAAATTTATTTTGCTAGAAATTCCAAAAAATCTGAAACAAGATTAGTAATATAATGTTAATGTAATATATGAACAGTGGTCAAAATATCAAATTAAATTGGTGAACGCATTGTTAAAAGAGGCTGGTGAAAAAATTGGAGCGTTAAATTGTGACAATAAGCCTATGCTAGCTACATAGGTTCTTTAGAAGGATTAATCCTTTAATCAAATTCATCTATCACATATTTTGAAGGCTTAGTTTTATCGGAAGGTGGTTTGCCAATTCTATTTTATTCATTCAAAGGCGATATTCTAAGTGACTTTGATCTCTCTAGCACTTATAAATTTTATTTATATCCACTCTCCCGAAACGTCTAACCCCAAGCCTAATTAATTACCCTTAATCCCCGTCACTAGACCATTCTTTAATTAAGTCTCCATATCCGTCGACTAATTTCGGTTATCACTTACCCCCTTGCTTCTTGTGAATTCTTTACCATCTTTAATGCGGCCACAGCTGAGCGTATCCACACTCTCGTGTTAATTTATTTTGGTATTGACTTGGCGAGATCCAAACGGATAGGTAATGCGTTGAAAAATTGTGTAAAATATGGCACATTACATCTTTTCAGGTATTATTTTCCTTTGTTTCTCACTCATAATTTTTTATTTCACTCAGTAGCTCATACTCTTCCGAGAGGGAGGGAAAACGTGGGGATTTACTCGTAAGCGCAATTTACGCGTTAGAAGTGTTTCTGCATAAATCTTTCCTCGTCGCTTAGTGCGAGACTTACTGTATTCACCACCATACATGTTACCTGAGGGAATACTCATTTTTGTTTTCCTAGAAGTTTCGCTTCTTTGCGCGTCAAAAAATTGTTAAGACGATTTGGCCGCAACAACGTGAATAAAACAATACAATAAAACAATACCAACTTCTCGAAATTACGGTAAAAACACTGTCCTCGTATGAAATAAAACGTTTAAGGTGTATTTAATGTAGATTGGTCATATCATGTAGATAAAAGGGGACAAAATTCAACAGATTGATTTTACGTAAGAATAGAAAAACGATGGTGGAAGTTAAAGTGTTGGAAATGCGTTGATTTACTTAAATTTTGAGAAACCGAATAGTAGGATTCTGAATGGTATTCAAATGTTACTAATGGATATAATATAGGAGTGATGATTGGAATAAGTACAATAAAATCCTGGATTTTTAATGAATTTGACGATTTAAGTCTACAATATCGAGGCATACTATGGATCTCCCGGCCTGACAACGTCTCCAAATATTAGGAGTTCGGCCGTTTCTTTTCCATACGAAAATAATTAATTTCTTCAAATAAAAACCTTCATCTTAAGTATGCAAATAAAAATTTAAAAAACCAAGGAGCTCGATATTCTAAATTTATTAAATTGCAGAACTAAATATGACTAATCGGTTAAACATATGCAACCATAAGCCTAATACTGTCAACCAAAAATAGACATGGACACACAGAAATGTTTCATTCTGTTTCTGAGGAACGTATAATATTTTAGTTTGCGATAAGAGTTCAATAAATTGGTAAACTATGGGAATAATGCACAAAAATCAGTTTATTTACAGATTTATGGAAGGTCTGATAGTGTAATGAAACATTTTTGACTGATATTTTCGATGAGTCGCAAAATTTGAATTTGAAGTCTTCTGCCACTGCAAGGAATATCATATCACGTTACATGTTTCTCAAGGCTACATTCATTACGTAGAGTAGCATAGAAATTATTTTTAAAAATATAGAGAGAAAAATTGAATTGTTCGGCGCGGATTCGGGAGATTTTGGTACGAGTCCAAGTTAAAACGAGTAACCTTTCCCCAGTTGAATTTTTGTATTACGTAGACTCTGGAATGGCCTTTAAAAAGGCTACCACTGCTTGCTAGAGTTAATCTTGCATAAATGCCAAACAATAATTTTAACTGATCGTTCCTATGGGTACGCATCTTATAAACTATGAGATGATATCATATATGTCTACCACTGGCAGCAAAGACCAAGGGAAACTAATGCCTTAAAAATCTAAATTGAACGATCCTATGATGGTAAGAAATTAATACCTAAAGAGACGTGCATATGGTGGTTAAGTGGATGTTTAAGATATTCACTTTTCTCGCAGAAACAAGTGAACTAACTGATAGGTCGCGCTTGAAATGTATCACTGATAAATAATACCCTTATTTTAATCTGTTCGCTTCATACGCTACTGCAAAGAAACAGGGTCATAGTTCATACGTCTCAGGAAAAAAAATTTTACCCCCAATTTTCCAGTACGTTCCACACCATCATCATCACTGGTCAACAATCCTTGGACTGGTTTGACGCAGCTCTCCGCTCAATTATCCAATAAGCTAATCTTTTCACACCTACATATTTCTTCTCTTTCCTTCTATACATATTTCATATACTGTGAAACCTCTCATTGACGGACACTAGCGGTCCTCGAAAATGTGTCTGTAAGTGAGAGGTGTCCGTAAGTCAGAGGTGACCTTAAGAAAACCTCATTCCGCATATCTCATACTCATGAATTATCCCGCAAGTATTATTGTGTAGGAGTTTAAACCAGTTGAATTACATCCCTTTACATTTAAAAAAATGTGGCAGATCGGTCAGAAAACCTACGAAGATGGTGTCCGTAAAAGAATAAAATTGTGTCCAAAAATTGTCCGTGTCCGTAAGTGGGATAATACGTATTCTAGAGTTTCGACACTCATACAAATGCATATCCTTCTGCCGGGGAATTGAATACAATCTTTAAGTCAGAGGTGTCCGTAAACAGAGGTTTCACTGTATTTCATTAGAGCGCTCCATTTCTTATGGTTAATTACAAGCATGTGCAATTGATTTATCCCTCACTCACTGAGATGTTGCAGAAAAAGCACGCGGAAATCGAATTCGAAGTAAAAATACATACATCGCGATCACTTGAGGAGCAAATGGAGGAAAACGGCCGGGCTTTGCCCCCTTTCGGCGACGACACGTGCGAAAGATTTTTGTCGCGTTGCCCGCTTGCCCCTTCCAGAGCCCTTAAATCGGCCCGCGATCGGCTTAAGGGAGATGCTCCTTAAAGCATTGCGTCCCCATCAGGGGCGAGAGGTTCGATAAAATGAAACGCTCCGACGGAAACGGCCCATATAGTAATAAATGCTCCTGTCTCCATTTTGGATGCTAGAGATCGTGACGTCGTGCTCGAAAAAACGGAAGCAAGATCAATAGAGCATCGGCATATGTGTGTGGGCTACCATTCCCGAGATTTCACTGTTTGAAATTTTGCTTTCCTATTATCGCCTGCGTTACTCCCACCTCTTTGCTATTTATGGCATTCGCTCAAGATTAATCATTCGATGTATCTTCCTCCGCAAAAAGAATTATAGATGTCGTAGCGAATGTAGAAATTTGGACTTATTTTCAGAATTAGAACAATGGATATCTTGAGGTCGTTTCGTTCAATACTGCTACAAATTAGGATTTTTACACGATACATACTCGAAGACGATTGTATTTATCCTATTACGTAAAAGTTATCGGTGTACATGGCCTGGGAATTGACTAACTAAAAGGCTGCATACCTGGATGGCATTCATCATAAGAGACTAAGCATAAGAGACTAAGGAAATTACAATAATATTTATTGAAGGAGGGTCATACAAATTAGATTCAAGAGCAAAAGAGACGAAAATTGGAGCCTGAAAAATACATTTCTCAACTCCAAAATATCGGTGTAGCGATGAGCCTTGTGTATCCTTGATACTCAAACAGCCTCATTGAAACAATACCCTTCCGAAATTTTTTAATTCAGTCACTTTCTAGCCTCTACGCCTGTTATCGTGTCCAACCTATTTATAGAAGGGCTATGAGAAAATCTTCTTCCATGGTAAGCCTTTATATCGAGGAGTGAACAGATAAATGAGTACATTCCGCAAACCTTTATTATGGTGGAACCTCAAAAAGTTATAACATAAACAAAAGGCGATAATTGACAAATTGGTTGGTATATGGCGTGACTTTGTGGAATCTATAAGTCATGTTGAGTCGATAAGAAAAACTTTATATACTTCCAAAGGATTATTTTATTTCAGAGGTGAAAATATCGACTGTTCGACGAAATCGTGGTCGCCAAATATGAAATTCGTTTGGAAGTGTACAAAGCGTTTCTTGTTGGCTTGAAAATGATTCTGAGGTACTCAGATGGCTGTATTATTTGTAGAAATCTATACACATGACATAATAAAGATAAAACCTCATAATTTTAGCTATAAATTTTAATTTAATTTTATTCCATGAAATAGCGATTTTACTGTGTTGAACTTTTCTATCAACCACGAATATCCATTGCAGTTATCATGTTTGCGCTTACAAATCTACATCCTCAGGAATATTGCATAGCATTCCTTCACGCGCGCCGAAAATGCAAGGTGAGGACGGGAGAGGTGCATCTGATATCCTGGAGCAGTTTTTTCCGATGGGAGAACGCGGAAATTCCTCTCGGCCAGCCATTGCCACGCGAATGAACCACCACAATCGCATCCCTCACATCGGGAGAGTCTCCCCAGCCTCCCGCGAGCGGCGCTGGCGTCGGGAGCGTCGGCGGGTCGGAGGAGGCAGGGGTGGTGGAGCGAGGGTTTGGGGACGAGGCGGCCAAAAGGCCTGCTCGCGTGGGGGGGCGTAGGTGGTCGGGGCGGGGGCGGTGGTCGTGGTGGGGCTGCGCGAAGCACAGGGGATTGATCGGCGGGACAGAGAGAGAGTGTAAGCCCCTCCGTCAGAGGCCTCACTCTCGAGCCGAGTGGCCAACGGACTACACGACGGACTGACTAGACGCACGACTACCTGACTGGCGACACAGACCGACTTCGTGACTGACGGGTGACCCTATTTGGGGGGAGAAAAAAAAGCACGCGTGACTTTTTCACGAGACATGACCTGTAGGACGTGACGCAGGGCCCTCCACCTCTGAGGTGTAGACATTCTAAGAAGGAAGGAGCCGTGGTTTTGCGAGTGATTTTTTTTAGCTAGGAAGGAGCCCAAACCGTGTGCTTTTGCACCGATTATATCCACTCCCGAGATTCAATAGTAGAGCTGCATTATAGATCGCCCACTAACACCACTACAGAAGGGAAACCGAGTGCTTGACGGATCGGGGACGAGGGCTTGCAAGATCACACTGACGAGACGAGGAGGACGGGGTTCGAGGACAGTGTACAGTTGACGTAATAGAGCACAGGGGTTGTTTCTTGTGTCGATAGCAATGGCGCAAATTTGAGCAGGGATCGGGCAAGAATCAGGGGCCGTGTGAGGCATGGTCCCGTCATTTCCGCGATGGTTATTCTAGCACCGCGGTCGATCATTTGATCCCTGTGGTGCACACAGGGGACCAGCTAGCGGCAAAGCAACACCCACTGAGTCCAGGAATGCCATCGGAGCGACGGTAGACGGCTGCCCCCACCGTGGAGGCGGCTTGAGGAGACTGCGGTTTCGATCCAGGAGGAATGCCTTGCATCGCGGGCCGTTGAGACGGTGCAAGAGGGGTCGAGGAGGAGCAGATACGATCTGCAGGGGGGGATTCAGTGTGAGTAAGAAACACTCTAGGAAGGGAGAAAAGGTAGAAGGTCACGGCACAGAAGGAAATAAGAGCTACCGACACAAAGAGGAGGTGCTTAGTGTTATAAAGGGTTCATAAGGAGGGGTTGGGTTCGGTTCGCCGAAAGATCTTTGTTTGGGGGCGTGCAATAAATAGGTATCGAAAATGCCGAAATTCGACATCCGGCCGCCGATAGGGCTGAAGCAGAGCGCGGGTGCGGCGTGGGAGAACTTCCGCTCCAGGTTGCCGGCGGGCGAAGACGGCTCAACGACCCTCTCGGAGAAGATCAACTTCGCCAAGTTCGCGAGGATCGCTTCCGGCATGGGTGGTGGGCACGGGGGCGGGGAAGGGGGCGGCGGAGAGGGAGGCGGTGGGGGCGGAGGGCCTCGGGAGTACACGGAGATGTCCCACATGGGGGAGGGCGGGCCGCGGAGGGGCTTCAGCGTGGACGACTGCAGCCACGGCATCGAGGGAGGAAGACCTGGGGAGGGCAAATACAAGATCACCGAATGGCAGGCCGCGTGGAACGTGACGAATGCCATCCAGGTAAGCACGCATTCATGTCATCAGGTACAATATCCATGATTAACCACTTAGCAAAACAGTGAGGGTACAGAGGCAGCAGTCCCCTTGTACTGCAGCAATGTGTTATATCCATGAGAATAAACTAGAATGGTAACCTTCTACACAATTTTATTTACTAAAGTACCGACCCGGTTCGACACGTAGTGTCACTATCAAGTTTCGACACGTAGTGACATTACGTGTCGAAACCGGGTCGGTACTTTAGTAAATAAAATTGTGTGGAAGGTTACCATTTTAGTTTATTCTCATGGATATAAAACATTTCCACCAGATATCGCCGGACACTGTGAATGTGTTATAGCTTAACCACCAATCTTTGACCTTTCTGAGGCCAACTGTACATTGATCCTCATTCTGATAGAGCCGCGTCACAGTTAAAATATATTTTTTACATATCTGACCTTCAAAGGAATATTGTATCACCTTTTTCTATTGAAGAGGATAAAAGAGTCAATAGGTTAAACTTTTCGTAGTCCCCAGTGTCCAGTGATGTTCTTTTTGGGCATACTTGTGTCACAGTTTAAAAATATATACGCACAGTTACGTCTCCGTTTTTAGAGACTTCCTTGAGGGAGTGGGGAATGGACCGTAGTGGGGAATTAGCTTGAGGAATTTTCCAGCAGCGGAGACTAATGGTCGTGTATTTTTTAAACTGAGACGCGAGGTGAGTGAGACTGAGACCCAAAATAAAATCGTTGGCCATCATGGACCGACTTCTTCATGGAATGGCTACCCGAAATATCAGAGAGGTAAAGAATATTCATGCCAGAATTATCAAGAGTGAGTTATCTTTCCAAAAATGTATATTTCATAAAGCATCCTACACAACATACCATATAACAGCAGTGAGGACTTGGGCACAATAAGAGCAGTCATCTGACGCTAAGGCGAGATATTATTGCACAAACCCTATTTTTGAAATTATCATAAAAATTGATATATGATAAAATTTCACTTCTGTGGCCAGATTCGACCTCAACTCACGCAAAAATATTGTACACCATTAAAATGTGGCTGGCTAATTGTTATCATTCCTCCGGATTTTAAAAGTAAGTCCTGGGTGATTCCATTTCAATTTTCATATATGGTCATCCAGTTTAGGGTAACTAATTTCTCAATCATGCATATTAACAGAGAAATAAGGGAAATCATTTAAGTACAAAATTGTTAATACTTAAAATTATGCTCTAGTTTTTATCTAACTCTATTCGTTTAATACGTCTAATTTTGACAATCATATTGCCCCAGGCGCCGTTAGTCTGGTCTCCCTAAATTTCTCTAACCTGGAGTAGCTCTTACTCCTGTACCTTCTATCCGGATTTTTCTTTTATATTCTACCTTCACATCCCTTGATTACATAGCGCACTCACTTCTACATCCTATCATAGCGCACTGCCAATACAACGCATGGTATTTAAATCTCCATGTCTCATACCATAATATTACTCATGAATATTCTCTTTAACTATTCCAATTACATTTCTCAAATTAAGGTACATAGGTACATCAACTTACTCAGCTTCAAAATATATAAACCTAGGCCAGATTTATATTTTGAATCGATAAGAAATCATTCCAAAAATAACAAAGCTTTAGCATAGAAATTGATACTGTTAAATAAGATCTCATAAGTATAAGATCATTAATTTTAGCAACCGTAATGGAGCATATATTTATTATTAGGAGGAATTTTCCATTCAGAAAATTCTTTTTTCGACTGAAATAAGCTTCACTAAATGATTTGTAACTATACCCAAATTATAAATATTGGGTTGTTATAATGCCTATACTTATGTATTCCATATTGATGGTCTATGTTCATTTTCCGTTCTTGACAAAAATTGATGAAGTTAATGCCATCATCTTTTCTGATTGCTTACGTAAAGAGAGAGAGGGAGAGAGTTAAATGTAGTATTCACCCCTCAGAGTCTCAAGCAGAAGACCCCTTAAATCAATCAATTAAGTTTATACAGCCTAAATAAAGTACTTATGCACGTACTAAGGACGAATATTTCATTTATTATCATTGTAATATTGTATTTAGAGAACCACAACCCATGAATTCCCAATGAAAATTACAAATAAGGTTCCATTAAATAAATTTAAAAAATATGTATAATTGAATCTATCTATGGAACTATACCTCCTTCACGAATTAATTGCTTCATACAAGTAACTTTCTACATGCAATACATTATTTGGCCCAAGTTAAAACTACAGAGTTGAATACGGTCTTATTAAATTTGCCTGCTAAATTGGAAACTATGTACCTATGTAGAAACTATCAGTAAACGATGTATGAATACGGATAAATATTAGGTATGTAGGTCTCCTGATATTTATTTATTAATGTTTCATATTGCAAATATATTCAACAAAACGAATAATTCACCACAAATGAAGAGGAAAATTTACAGAGAAGCTACTAATACACTGACAATTTATAATTATTCGATTGCCAAAAAACTTGTAAACTTTAAATCTCTTTTTTCACACACTAATTTCAGTGGAATAGCAGAATATGGCAATAGATTTCAAAGTTTTTATTTGATAATCTCAACCTAAATTGATGGAGAGAAGATCATCAACATGAAGTCAAAAATAAAATTAATTACTGATAAAACTAAATAAATAACAGGAAATTTTGGAATAAATTGCGAATATCTAATAATGCTTTACACTAGTGGCCTGAAGTCATAAAAAAGATGAAAATCCAGTTCATAAATTCAGTTCTCTACTAATTCTAACGTAAAGTTTACTAGTTTGCTACTATTTTCCTTGAACTCAGAGTTTTTTATTCCCATTTATTTTCATGTAAACCTTATTTTTAATAGATATTAGCATTTTAACGGCTCTGGTATGATATTTTCCACTACCTCCCGTTTTTATTTTTGTCCTCTTGAGTTTTTCTCTCAATGAGCAATGCCTGGTTCGTTATCAGATTGTTTATCTTACAATATAATCTTTGATACGAAAGTATTATGCCAATTATTTTCCGTTATCATTTCAGTTTTTACGCTATTCAAAGTGTGGCAAATTTACAATTACACAGTCAATGTTTCATTTATTTAAACATTATCCAAAATCATCTACGAAGCATTTATGAAACTGAAGCATTTATTAGCACAGGTCTTGTTTAATAATTATGTTCAAAATAAAACTCTGGTATTAACCGCGGTCTGAAAAATCCGGAAACATTCGCGATGAGATGTAATCTTGGAAATGAAAATGCAACGCAAAGCTGGAAAATTTCCTAGCCAAAGCTATGATTTTTTTTAAATTGCGTGATCATCTCATTTTACTTGGGTACTAAAACATAAGAGTACAGAAAACTTTACAAGACAGAGCTTAGTGTCCCAACCCCTCAAATCCTCGGTAGAGCAAGATATTTTATGTTAATGTAAAAAAAGTAAAGGATTCACATAAAACGTGGTAGCAAAATAGCTTGAAAGTAAGTTATTAATATATTAATTAAAATAAGCTTCATTCACGGAAACATTCCTACTAGTATAACAACTCTCGTACCATACTTTTCTTTACAGTATTAAACCTATCTTTGGCAGCCATTTTGTAGCGCTAGGAAAGTAGACCACCACAGCGATAGATTCTTAATGAAAGGGCTAATTGTAAGAACATCGTCAATCGCCATAATTCATGTGCTTCTATTGAAAAAAAAACCGCAGACACAATTTTTATTTCAATATAAAAATGAATATTCTCCAGATAAACGGTTGAAATACATAAAATAGCCAATAAATATGCATCATTGAAACCATATTAAATGTTTTCAACTTTAACCTATTTATTGAGTCATGCTCACGTCTTTGAACTTAAATATCTATAAAAAAACATTTGAAAATGATTGACATTTCGTGGGAGAGGGTGATGCAGGATTTTAAGTAGAAATAATTCATTCATAGTTTTAATTTAAGGTAACTTTTACTCATTCATATCAAAAGATGAATCGGGTTAAATCGGGTAATGAAGTTTATCGACAGAAAAATTCGGAATATAATTCCTGGGATCCTGCAAAATAGGCAAAACATCAAGTTCATTGTGCATTCGGGTAGTATATCTCACAGGAAGCTATGTAGACTCTAGAGTAGACATGAAGACCTGCATTACCAAATACGAAAAGCTAAATTAAATATTTGTTGTGATAGAAATGAGAGGTCCGGACAGGCAATCCATATTTGAGTACCGAAAAGTTAAATTTTCAATCCTAGTCATTTTTCAGTGACGACAAATCAAAGGTTATTACTCAACTCGAACACATTGAAACACTAACATTTTTAACGTAACCACTGCGGCTAAATTGGATTGAGTTTTGATGAAATAGTTTCATATAAAAATACCATATATAATATCAAATACTTTGGTTAAATTATGTTTCTTTAAAACTATTCGATATAAATATAAGCGAGCGAAAGAGAGTAGAGCTGACACTACTCAGATTTACCTTAGGATGTGTTCGAATTTCATAATTATTTCTGAAAATCCTTTTCTCCTTGCGCAACGGTTTTGATTAATTCGCCACATTTAGGATTAATTCCTTCCTTCATCAAAGAAAACGAAAGGTATTGATTGCGATTCGTTGCCCACCATTAGTGTATTCATAATATATAATTTATTTGGTTTTAGAAATCCCAGTTTAGACGAATGTTATTTGTCAATTTTAACCTTATTTGAAAAAGGCCAGATTGGCGCCCATGCGATGCCACTCCATGTGACGTCACAGGTACCCAGATGCTATACACTCAGGATACAGAGTAGTCAGGAGTTTTAAATCATCTGAGATTATCAATGCGTGCATGAGGCACAGAGCTCAGGGAAACATCTCTTAATAATCACCTATTAAAATTGCCTATGGTCGTAAATTTTCCTTCATTTGGTTGGGCATTAATAATCCTTATTAAAGTCAAGCACTACCTGCTAGCTGGGTACTCTGCTACCTGTCAGCAGCCTGAATCGTGGCGGCAGTCATAGCCTCGCACCAATGTGGCCTCACACAGCGGCAGCCAGAACCAGAATGAGGCCACACGGGGTTTTCCCAGCATTCATAATTAGCTTTCGCGTTTTCGTGCACTTGAAATTTTTCACTTTTCATTTAATTGTGAAAAATAGATATCATCATTTAAAAATTTAAATGTTATTTGTCAATTTTAACCTCATTTGAAAAATGCCAGATTGGCGCCCATGCGATGCCACTTCACGTGACATAACAGGGAACAAGATTCCGGGAACCGAGTGGGTAGGAGTTTCACATCGTCTGAGATTGCGAATGCATGCATGAGGCACAGACCTCAGGGAAACATTTCTTAATAATCACCTATTAAAATTGCCTATGGTCGGAAAGTGTTCTTCATTTGATAGGGTATTAATAATCCTTATTTAAGCCAAGTACTCTACACTACTGCCATACTCGGCAGCAAGCAGCCTGCATCGTAGTGGCGCTCATAGCCTCGCAGCCTCACACAGCAGCAGCCAGACGTCACACTGACTTCCCAGCATTCATACTTACCCGTCGCGTTTTCGTGCGCTTGAAATTTTTCACTTTTCTTTTAATCGCGAAAAATAGATATCGTCATTCAAAATCTAAAAGCGTGAAACATATACTCCAGGAGTAATAATCTTTCGATTTTGGCAATAAAAAATAATAGGAAACCACCCTAAATAAAAGGATAAATGAATTAAAATTGAGCTCACACCTCGTGTACAGAATTAGTAATTTATTTATTCGTATGGAGCAATTAACAAACCTTTTCAATAGGCTAATTCAAAAAAACATTTTAGTTGGTATTTTTACTATCCGCACTCGTATTTCCGGTAAACGAATGTATAGGATTAGAACGCATATCTTTCAATGAAGCATGGGAAATTTCTCCGAACTTTGCCATAGAAAAATTTTCAACGGATTTCGACCCAACCTATGATAGATACATTGGTTTGCACAATATGTGTGCCAAAAGGAGATTAAAATGAAATGAACAATTAAATGACCAAATTGCGATGCATAAAAAATTCTAATTCACGTGGAATATAATTATTTTTCTACTGAAAAGTAATTATTTTCTTCCTTAATAGTCCCGTCGGAAGTAAATTAATTTTTAATCAGCAAAAATGCAAGGAAGAGCTAAGTTCAACTTCGTAATTAAATCGATTGGATACACGGGAAAACTATGCAAGAAAATCGATACCAACAATGAGGTCATGTGAAACTATACCATAACTGTTATTTTTATTTCCTTAGGAAAGTGACTTCTGATAGAAAAAACAAAAATAAAAGCGTAAAAAAGGGAAAAAGAGAAAATTCTGTGCATAAATGTAACCGACTTGTGCAGATAAAAGAACACAACAAACCTTCAAAAGATATAACCACATACATATCTCAATACACGTTTTTGGTTAAAATATAAAAAAAATATTTCTAAAGAAACTTATGGATACAAATATTCCGACAGGGCTGAGAAAGCCAATGGGGGAGAGATTAGCACACTTACAAGGTCTCTACTCATATGTAATGGAAAATCATCACATTCTTACTAGCTTCATCATACTGCCGTCGTGGGTGTACTTGTACGATTAACATTACTATAATAAAAATTTTAGGTCCTATGAGACAAAAAAATCATATCATATCATCAAAAAATCTTTCGTCATCCATCAAGTCGTGCCTTTGCATAAATTTGAAAACAGTTTTGAATTTGAGTTTGAGAATGACTAAAAGTAACCGTCATGAATTAGAAATACCACAGAATATACCGTTATATAGGAAAGGATGCTGGATAGGCGGGGAAGGGAGGCGAAGGATCTAGGGATCATGGATACTATTATTGGATAAAATACATGCCAAGGTGAAGACAAACATGTAATCCGAGAGAGGAGGCAAGCGGGAACGGTCTGTAAAATTGGTGTATTGTGCTGCTGTAACTGTAGAATATAAGTAATTATTGGATGGCGCACTCATGATTACAGTATTTCATATGAGTTCCTTCTGAGGTTAGGTGATCATGATTTTGAGAAATCTATCGATTCCCCCGAAAGAAACTTAAATAGTCCCGATGATAAGACAAGATTCCAAATTTCAACCCATCGCACTTCACGGAAGGCCGGATTTTTTTCAGCCAAGTTGTTTAATTTTCTGCCCTTAATAAAAGCGCAAAAAGCACAAAAGCTCCTGAAAACATTTACATATTTAAGCATTTAAATATTTTATTCTCTAACATTTCTATTTTTCCATGTTTTAACTTTTTGGTTAACTATTTTCATGTTGTTTTTTCCAGCCTTTATATCAACTCACCAACCTGTCTGTTTGTTTGTCTGTTTGTCTGGTACAAATCTTGTAACTCAAATTTGACTCACTTCCTGTGAAGCAAAAACGCTGAAATTGTGCACACTTCTTCATTTCCGATGACAATACATGAAAATATAACTTTTTCTCTCCAACCCCCCTTTAACCACCCCCCAGTCAACCTATAGCCCCCCAAAACATGTTTTTGATCTAAGAAGTTCCAAATGGTCGATTTTCGTGTTTTGCGACCACAGTAAAAGTTATCCACTTTAGGCATATCCACATAGTAGGCATTTAAAAGCATAGGGGTGGCATTTTGAAACATAGGGGGCTTACCATTCACTGAAAATTTAATAAATATAGTGACTTTTTTAATACGTCACTTTTGGTTTTTCGGGGTCACTGAGTTTTTTTGCTTTGTGTCATATATAAACGTTGCTCATCCCCTGTAATCTAAGTATAAAGGCTGGTTTTTTTTAAAAAATTTTTATAAGAGCTTATTATTTATTTATCTCTATTTTTTAATATTCTCACATTCTCAAGTTCCCACTATCTATGTAATTTCTATTATTTTATACGAATGCTAACTACATAGCGATGTAATATTATATTTTGTCTTAAATTTAATGACCTTATAATTGTAAAAGTGCTGGATTGAGGGTAACAGGACCACCTCTTCTCTTTCACCCAGAATAATAAAAATAGGTAGATAAAAAACAAAGGATCCCATTCAAGATTTGTAACATCTGACTACGCTAATGGCCACAAAACATGCGGCTGCAACTTGTGAGTGCAACACTGTCATTTCTGGTGCGAGAGAATTCGGCCAATCGTAAACTTCTTCGAGGATCAGCGTTGAATCACCGAGGATCCACTCTGCCCAGCTCACACGCCCCCTCCCGAAGGGCGTCCCACGACCGAGAGAGAAAGGTTTGGCCATAAAAGTCGTGGACTCGCGCCAGCGACCCCTCGTAAAAACTTGGAAAGCCCAGGATTCTCCATCTGTACTCGCATCCCGTCCAACGTATTTTTTAAAGACCACTCTAGCAGTAGCCACCCATATAGCAATAGCAACAGGGCTTGTGGTCAGCAGTATAGTTTGATGGTGTAGTAAATTAGTTGTAAATTTTCTGGATAATTTTTTTCTCTCATTTGCCCTAAAGGTATTTTAAAGTATAAATAGACTGCGGCAGTAATTTTTTAATTGAAATTTTTTTTTAATATTCACGATAAAAGTTTTCAGTACTTATAACTGGCCTTATAATTAGCCTTGGGTTCAAAAATTCATACGAATGGACCACATAAAATTACAGTTTACATATTTATTTTGTATTCAAATGTGAGTAAACTCTTTAGCTATATAAAAGACGAGTTATAGTAATTCATCCATAAGTAGATCAGGTAAACTTCACCAAATATCCCAATTATTGTGTCCTATGACTAAGCTACCAATTGAGGCAATACTTGTATTTTTCCGCTTTACGGAAGGGTCACTAAACTAAATTTGAGAGAAATCGAAGATGGTCGAGTTGAATGGTGAGGTAAATTCACACGGAAAGGCCCTGTCTATATTACGAGACGTGAGCCAAGTGATCCATGCTGAGTGAAGACAATGACCGTGTGCGTAATCATTTCACCACGGATTTATAACCAGAGTTTCCACAAACTCGCGTAATAAAATTTTTCGAAAGCTTACAAATTCATTCCACATCGACAATTGACGTAATGTTGGAGCTAATGTAAAAAGGTTTAACGGGATCAGCACCGATTTGTTCCTTATAACGACCAATATTTGACAGGCGACTTGTTTATAATTTTCTGTCTATGCATGAGAAATTTTTATGCATTCAATCCACCGAGAAAATCTTCAATCAATTAACGTATCTTATGTATCCAAATTAATGTTACGTGGAATACGGAGTATAAAAATACAATTCTACAAAGTTTCACTTGGTCTTGGCCTTGTGTTACCAGATATGCCCAAGCCATTCAGAAGAAATGTTAATATATGATAAATCTATTGAAAAAATTTGTTTGCACCACCAGACTATCAATTGATACCATCATCGCCATGAGAATGAGTATGCAACTCAACCAAATTCCATCTCTCCGACCCGAAATATAATATAATCTTGATCATGGCGTATTGCAGGGATACCCATATCACAAAAGTAAAATATAATCAGAGAACTTAACAAATGTTTTCCCTTTCATTGGGTATTAAGTCAACTAGGAATTCTGCGGCCAGTGATTCTGGAGACACTATTTTAGTGACAGGAATATATGTATATGATATTTGAGTTCCAAGAGCAGCATCAGTTCGCTGTTGAAAACTTCAAATACAACGGTGAATCATCAGTGCTAATAATGGGATGAGAATAAGTCCTGAAGATACCCAACGCGTTGCGCAGTTGACTAATAAAATGGGTTAGAAACGGAAATCATAAATATATGTACGCAATTCATATGGAAATTATAACAGAGCATGGAAAAACGATCACTTAAAAATTAAAAAGAAACAATAAAATTAATATTCTTCACGAAAAAAAATCTTCAAAGCTTGCGGAGAAAATTTAACATTTTTTACATTTTCCTGAATAATCTTCGAAATGACCCAAAAAATTATTTCTTGAATTGTTGCCTTTCGCTTCCTCTTCAGAGAAGGATCCTCGTCGAAAAACCCGAGCGACCTGATTTCTCCTCCGAGTCTCTTCCTTTCCCATTCAGACAATGTTCCTTCGAATCGTTAATCCCCCGCAGCCTTGAGATGTCCCGCTATCACTCTTGGCGGCGACAACGAGACCCGCCGACGTGGCGGGAGGGATAACCGGGGCTGAAGGCTTGAGGGCAAGAGGGTGCTTAATCTCAGGTGAGGATGGGAAAACACTCGATGCATCAACGGTGAAAGGGGGTCGCTGGGTCAACTCTTAAGAGGGACCACGCGGCTCCAGAAGAAGGAAACCGTCTAAACCCACTTGGAGCGCGATCAAAGCACTTGAGCAGGGACCGCTTGTTCACCGGTTGGATCGCAGAGGCAAAGTGAGGGTGAATCTTCTTATATGGATAAGAGTGCTAAAAGCTTACTTAAACGGTGTGGGATGGAAAGACGTAAAAACGAAGGAAAACCAATTAAAGATCAAATTGTCATAGTCAGGCAACGCTATATCGAAATACTAAAATAAGAGGACACAACACTCCCTCTTTACCCGTCTTTTTCCGTGACAAATTAATTGTTTAAGATTCATACTATCATCTTGGAATTATCAAGCTATATTGTACAGGCCTTATTTAATAATTTCCGCTATCTCAATTTTGAAATTTTCATCATCACAAGTCATCAATACTAAGATAGGTTTAAAGCAGCTCTCCATTCCACTCTCCATTCCGCTAGCCTTTTCATAGTGACGTATTTCTTCTCTTTTACATCCTTTGTAAACTGTCCTGTATAACTCATTCGGGGCCGTTCCTTGCCCTTCTACAATATGTTCTTTTAACTACTATGAATAGTAAAAATATACTACGCAAATTCACATTAAAAATAGTCTCCTACACGTTGAAATGGAAAGGAAGAAATAAATTTTACTGAGTTCGACAACTTATTATCTTCCCATTTATGACAGTTAGCGTAAATAATTAACACAAAGAAGTTGCATACTATTTCAAACTATTTTAAAATGGTATTTCTATTCCTAACTGTTTCTTCTCATCTCACTGCTTTCTAGATGTTTTTAAAGCACTCTGCACTCCAATTTGTAAAGATTATTCTACCTCTATAGAGCAGTAATCGTAATTATATTCCTCTCAGTGAAAACCCAACATTACATTTAAAATTGAAATTGAAATATGTTTCGGCGAAAGAAATCGAGTAGAATAATAAAAAATTATGCAAAAGAGAAATACAGAAGAGATATGCTCCCATAGTAGTAAAAATATGCGCCATAAAGCCATGTTATACTCCATACTATCTTAAAAATTACTCGCCTTAGCAGATATACGAGTGCACACGCACATTTTCAGGGAGCTCTTGTAAGGGAGACAACCTTGCAAGAAAGTAACAAAATTTGAAGAGAATTGAAACATAATTAGATTAAATTTGAAAAATCGGTAATGAATAGAGCACGTGAAAGGTTAACTAGAAAATTGCAGAAAAATTCCTCGGGTTTTCCCCCGGTTGATGTCGTCCATGTCTCCCATGGAGACATTGGGAGACATGGTCGACATCAACCGGTGGAAAACCCGAGAAATTTTTCTGCAACTGATACGCCGGGAAAACTTAAGATCATACTTAACTAGAAAATATTATTAATGGTAATACCGTAAAATAGTGAAAACCATTAATAAAAATATTAAAAACCCCACTACTACTAGGAAAGACTAAAGGATAATGGGGATAAAATCGACATAAATTAAAACTGAAAGGATAAAACCGTAGTCTTAACACCTAAGTAACTGACACCTGTGATTATTATAATATAAGGATAGTTTTATGAGTAAAGCACAGACATTTTAAGTAGATAATCCATGAATCACATCCCACACTAAAGATAACGAAATTTGAGTCAGTCGGTTAAAAATCTCGCACGCAATGCCATGTAAAAACTTACTTGCATCGTAACATTAAAAAAAAAGATTCATCTGCCAGGTAAACTGTCAAGAGAGTAGAAAAACTGAAATAATATTTTTATTATCGCATTCATATTTAGTACCTATTCTTACATTTAGCTTAAAATTCACCGCTGGATTTGAGAGATAAGGAATTCCACTCTTGTGTCCATCCATCGCGTCACGTCAAGACAGAAAATCCCCAGGTATTATTCGGACAGCCGAACCAGCAGCCACGATTTCAAGGCTTTGAGTAGAAAGTGAAAGGAGGAAATAATTCCTATAAAACTCTTGTCATTATTTCATTCCTTGCACATCGGTTATTCACTCTCTGGGCAATGAGATTCTTTGTAAAAAGCCAGATTGGCGAAAGAAAAAACACAACCATTTTAAACTTAAATTTAATACAAACTTTATACCATTTCTCTTTCGGCGGCGAGTGACTTTATCGAATTATAACATTGATTAAAATAAATTCCTTGATTTTATTTTGAACTATCTAAATACTCAAACTAATTTGCTCCTCTTTATTACCACGTACAACAAAAGAGCGTTATATTAGGTTCTTAATAATTTTATTTTCAGAGAAATAAAAATAAGCTATTTTGTTAGTTCTGTAATGTTGGCATGAAAATCGTAAATCAATTTCACCACTCTTATAAGCGCGACTGAAAAAAAATTAGATGGCTGAAAACTGAAATATTCCTTCATTTCGTGAGTTGAAATACATTATTTTTACCCTGAGATAAAAATAAAACTTCATTGGTTAAATTCAGTAAACCTGACGAATATAAGAGTCATAATAAAGTAAAAAATTAAGAAAGCAATGCAAGTCAGAACTGGAAGAATGCAGAAAGTCAGCACCACCAAAAATCTCAATTGAAAATATTTCTCAAACCGCAAATATTTAAGGCTACTTCACAAAAAATACAGTAACCAAACAATAGGAGAATACAACGAGCACAAAAAATCCTCGGAGCGCGAGGTGGCCTAAGGAAAATAACTTCTTTGTAAAACCCCACTTTCCCCTGGAAGAGTGAAATTCACAAACCTCATGCTTAGTCCGAGGTGAGCTCTGACATCACCTACTCTCACTAGCCTTAAGGCTGAATCACTGACTCAATGATAATAAGAATGAATAAAGTACGGTGTTTTCCAGGCGCATAGCATCTTGGAAGGCTACCTGGGTTTCCCACCGGGTAATTATTGACTTGACTGCCAACGTTTCGGAAACCGAACCGGTTATCATCTTCAGGGCTGATGATGATCTCCCCTCGGTCGGTTCCCGAAAATAAGCAGCCATGAACAAATAAACCGATGAGAAACCGAGTAGCCTTCCAATAAGTATTAACAACCTATTGGATGAGGCAGCTCTTCTTGACCACACTTGGGACAGAAATTGGCCGGTTTAAATCTGAGGGACCCTTATTGCGTACGTCACGAGGTCTCGTGGCATTCACGAAAGTGCTCAGGGGTAGCTGTTAAAAGGAGTGCCTTCCGTTAGAGGTGCTGCAGCATCCTTGCCGGATCCGCTGTTTCACAGCAACAGGCTCTCCGTACGTTGCATCGCGCCCTCTGTCTCTCTCTCTCTCTTTCCTCCGCTCCCCTTCGGTATTGATCAACGGCATCCCCTATGCCCCTTCCCTCCTCACCGCCTTACCCTTTTCGCCCCCTTAACCCTCCCCTCCCTCAGCCCCCTCCCGAAACCACAGTCTCGTCCCGATTTGCCTCTCCCACGCTCCCCTCAGAACTCTAAAAGGTGGGGTAGGCTCTAGTGGAAGTGAGCAGGGTCTTTACAATGGAAGATTACAGAAATTATCCCATTACATCGAGACTCTCAGTCTCAACTCTAGTTAATTTTCGGCATCAAATACTTCTGTGTCCCATGCTATCCTCATTTTCAACACGGTACATATTTCTTTGCCGAATTCATTTTAGACCGAGGAATGTATCCAATGCTCTACTTTTTCCTGGCTCGTTTTGCCGGAATGCTTTTGTTTTGAAAAATACCCTTTATCCAAATGACAGCGGATTCTCCAGGAAAAGGAGGTGTATTTCTCTGGAAATGTAAAGAACTTACTATGAATATCACAGTAAATAACTTATTTGAGGTGAACTGCTAATATCTACCTTGAAACAGAATGAAAATTCAAAACTGATAATTACGTTTTACCCAAGAGGCAGAGTGATATCGAGGAAATGAAGAACATTGGTTTTGGGAAGATATTTTCTCAACATCGTATTCAAAGACTCGTTAATTGACCGCCTTACAATCTTCTACATTGAAGCTTTCTCCTTTCATAATTCCATTACAATAATAGTTAAATGAATCCGTCCCAAGCCAACGTTCAAGCCCTTCCACCCCTAATTAGCTCCGCCTTTAGCGCAAGTATTTACCCTTCCGTCTACTTCTATTTCAAAGTTGACTCTCTAGAATAAACACATAATTATATCGCATAGAGTAAAAGTTATGCTTTTTAAGAGTTGGTAGGTCGAAAGAGTACTTTCGTGAAGAATGCCTGAAAAATAAGCAGCATGGATTCTATACGTTATATCTGATCCAATAACTTCACCTTAAATGGTTCCAAGTTTAACTGCCGCGTTGAGAATTACTAACACGAGAGCGAATTTCTAGTTTGTCTTATGCCTGGGCCATCCTCAAACTTAGCATTGGTGATTAAAAATTCATCCAGTTCTCTTCTCTCTGCTCTACAATATCTATCGCACCTCTTCAACCTTTGAACAACCACCACTGAAAGGAACCAAAATATGGAATTAGGGGCCATATTGCGTTTATGCACGAATATTACGTAGGAATAAAACAAACTCCATGTTAAAGATTTAAAAAATAACCATATAGCCGCAGAAAATAAAGAAATACTCTCGGAAATTTAAATTTTCCATATTTGGGATCGCCGGCTCGTTCGCGCGGGGCATGGGAGGCATAAAGAGGAGCAAATAAAGATGGAAAGTTAAGGAGAGAGTGTTGAAAGAAAATGCAGAGGGAGAGGGAAGAAAGGTAAGTGATTTGAGATAACAAAGCTGCGCTGAATATTGTTGGGAATGATAGAAATCAATTCGTATAATAACACAACAATCAGACAATATGGGAATTTAATCGAAATAAAACCATCTAACGTTCCCTTTTGTGTTAAGAATATAACTGAGTTAGGAGGATTTTTTTATTTCCATTCCACGCGTTTTGAAGGAAAAGCGGCATCAAAAAGAAAACTGGAGCCACGATTTCCAAAATATGCACTAGGCATGAATTTGGGATGAACAGTTTTCTGCGTAATTTTGGGGCTACTAGAACTGTTAATGCGACCTTTTATAAGAACAGATATTACATGTAAAGGGAAAAGTTGAAGTGCCTTGAAATGCACTGGGAAAGTGGTTTGTCTAAAAAAATTTACCGAATGGACTTTTTTGAAATTCAAAGCTTCAATTTCTCCTCTCCTTCGGATATCTTAATACATCTTCGCTTATCTTCAAACTTTTTACTTCATGGTGCATGGATTGTTAAAGAGAATGGAAATAGAAAGCGTAAAAATAAATGAAGCTAATGCTATAAAATACGCATGACCGCACAAAAAATGCATGCTCGGTGGTAGAGACAATTACAGTAAGAAAGCAGGTAAAATTGCAAAGCACAAAGTTTTAAAGACCAATAATAACTACTGTTATCAATTTATACCGAAAAGGAGCGTTCCATGCGTGCGGTCTCGGTATAATCAATTCATTTTTCCAATACCTCAATGATTCCTACATCATACAATTTTAGATAGTTGATTAAATAGGACGGGAAGAGAAAAAATGAATGAGCTAAAAATGTACCGTACTCTCCCCAAAGACGTACATCAACATAAACTATGAAGAAATTGGAAGATACTTAAATTGTAGTCGTGCTATCTTCACAGCGAAATTACTATTAATGCTCCAGTAAATTAATGTTGCAGGGTCAACAATGGATAAGCCTACTAATTTTATTTCCTACCATTATTGTTTTTACTAGCTGTCAAATCAGTCCGTAGGCCCGTGGGATCCTAACTAACATGATCGTTACCTTGCCGACAATAAACCTGAACTTGGCATAGGCCGATGTCCGGTATGTAGGGAGAGACCTCAGTTGGCAAGATTCGAACCCGGGGTTCAAAGATACGCAGGTAAAGGCTGCTTCAACTGCATATTTTGGGATCTTCACTTCTCTACCCTCTGCAGGCACAGAAAATTTTATTTAATTCGCACTTAATTTTTTTTAGAGCTTTAGTGGCAATATTTGGATTGTAATGCATTAAAAATGTCTTTCGCTCTGTTTCTTTGCTCGGCGGTTGGTTTGACAGAGTATAACTCACATCATATTCAGCTAATTCCTCTCATTCTAAATAGAGGAGCAAATTCCTTTCCCTCGACCACGTCACACGGCGAGGGTTTTGCTTGAGTCCGAAGCTCATCATCACCGCAAAATACCCTTCACCATGAAAGCCATGTAAAATGACAAAATAAAGAGAAATTACGACTTATTACATTGGAAATTGCTTAATTAATTCTCCTTTTAAGTATCCACGTGGTGCGAAAAATTTTGGGCCACGGTTGAAAAAATCGGGACAGTTGCCAGCTAAATGCACTCCAAGGCCACCCGACACAAGTGTTTTAGTAATACCGATATCGTCGGCAGAAAACAAAATTGAGCTTGAATGAGGTAATTTCCCGGAATCGGAGCATAATGGGCTAGTTTATCATTTTTTTAAAATTTCCATTGCGATTAAGCTTGGAAAATAAAGATACCCGTATTTATTCTGTTCTTACATCCGTCGCATCGCTTACTTTTCAAGCTATTCGCGGCGAAAAATCACCGGTCTACTGAAAGTGGCCTTGGTCATTGCCACCTAGAATGTAAATGAAGAGCTATAACTTCGCAATTTCACCTAATTTACTTGGACGACTATTGATTTAACGATATATAGACATGTGTGTTAGTGCTTCATGCTGATGTTCCACATCGAAACCAAGGTCTATCTCATAAATTAAGTGAAATTTCGAGGCCATAACATTTTCCATGATAAGAAAATTGTACCAAAACACGCCGGAGACTACTGTTTTCTTGAATACCGTGTATTATATTTTGATCTGGGTGGCTCTGTCACGGATAATTTCATGACGTTCTTCCGCTCCTATCGAGCGGGTCACCACATCTCAGCTACTCCTCCGATTCGCGCAACCACCTAATAATTCTCATCCCGCTGTTACTTTATTACTACATGCACGTTACAGCATAAACAGTTCCATCGCCTATAGATTAAAATTTAGTGTGTATGCAAATTATTGGCTGGACACTTGAGGTGATTTCCTTTTGCAATTTCTTCCGCAATCCATCTGCAAGGCAAAATGTGATCAAGGAAAAAGATCCCACGTGATTGCGTGGTTAGGTCTATGACTGCAAGCGTTCCCCGAATCGAATCCTAAGACTATAGATTCCAATGTAGACAAGGAAATAAACGAAATACAATTACTTCTACGCTCTACAGACACAATCTGTTTTCAATAGTAGTTTTAATAGATAGGATTACATCAAGAAAATCTTGTAAATGCATTTCACACCGCGAAGTAATTGAAACAGGCAAAATATAACTATCCATTTTCGTAATTCTTTAAAAAGGTACCTACCTAAATTAATTTTTAAATGACTCGATATATCTTTAAAACGGTGTCACTCCTCAAGGGCATGCAACCAACTCTTTTTGGTGAAATGGTTTTGCAACGAATTGCACTCCACTAGGAAATATACCGCCGGAAAAACATTTCAGAAACCCACCGAGGTAAATAAAATGCTTCTATAATGCAAGAACATTGGATAAACGAGATCGTTGAAACCGGTCTCACCAAACGTTCGTTTTCACGGAATTAAATAGCTTAATGAACTAGAGTTTTAAAAAGACAAATCATAAAAATGACTGCTGTAGATTACAAACAAAGTTTTGCGCTAAAAAAATCCTTCGCATTCTCTGTTAGCCCAAACTCAAGTTCAAACACAAGTCTTATGCACTTACATTCTGAGCAAACCATTGTACCGATAAATAATAATTGTATTAATCTAATCTGGAAGAAAAATCATTACCATTTGCCATGACCTCATACGAACCCAGGTCACCCGCGCCAGGTGTGGTACCAATTACCTATCAAGGCATTTTCTCCCTCTGCGGGGATATGTTGGCTTGACAAGCAATCTCCGAGGAATTTCCACATTTTACGAGCACGTACGTAGAGGTTGACTCCACAAAGGTACGCCGCTTGCTTATCCGCAGTCATTTCCTAGGATAATAATAAATAACTTCTTTTTTCCCGGCTAGTAGTTTTCCGTGACGTTCTGAATTCTTGAATCTCTCAACTTTCCGGGTTTTCGCCGCGTTGATTGTTAGAATTTGACGACAGTTTCGCCGGAATTCCACCAGTAGTCTTAACCTCGAAGTGGAATCCTAGAGAGATGGTCGTCAATCTCTGACAACCAACGCGGCGAAAACCCGGAAGATGGAAGAACCCACGAATTAAATTTTTCTTGCTTGGTAAGCAGAAGCTAATAACACCTGGAGAATAAGGTATTATTTCAATTTACGAAGTGAAAACTAATGTATTTTTATTTATTTCCCTCCGCTCTGTCCGCATTCCTACCGACTGTCTTCATTCCTACAGATATCTTTTTTTCCCCCCGGAATGAATCGATGCGTCGGTCCACTACCCACGATTTTATTTTTTCCATTTTTCCTCCCGCCGCCGTCACGGCCCCTTGATCATCTTCCTGCGGCAGCAAAGGTTACAGCGGAGGGGAGTGCGGTCTTATTCCCACCTCCATTGTCCACTTATTTATTCCTCTTGCGGACTCGTCCTCTCCCCTTTCTCTCTCGCTCTCTCCTGCAAGCTATTCGCTTTTCCTCGCATTCTCATGACCGGGTCAACACTATCGCCGTGTTCTTAATGCCCTTTATGAGCTCTCGGAAGCTCACTCAACACCCCTATCGGTGGGTATCCCTCCTGGTAGCTTCTCCGTTGATCATTTTTAAGATTATTGCCGCGATACGTGCATCTCATTCTGGATCATGCACGCGCTTGAGACATGTGGAATCGCTTTAATGAAAGGTTTTACCCGTCGTCGCCGACTAAGAGATTCGATTTGTTGCACAATAAGAATATTTCAACAGGTAAAGTAAGTATTTATTACGACGACAATCGTTAGATTTTTTAGATGCCTACATTTAACAAATTGAAGCCATACATTTTTGCGCGAGATAAAAAAATATGCTTCAGGCTGAAAATACAGATTTCAGAGAAGTGATGAATAAAAAAAATGCTAAGTTAGTAGATATTCAAGCTATTCGAGATATCATAATATGTTAGCATTCTAAGATATTTGCGGTGGCCATTGCACCAAAATCTGTACCTCGATAAGACCCAAATCAGTAGAAAAATAAATCAAATGAAATGGTGCCTTAAGCCTCTCTCCAGCACATTGTAAATGAAGGGATGAAAAAGTTCAGTAGTACACCTCCTCCACGGAAATAAACATTCAATCATCTTCTCGTTTTGTTTTCAAGGGAATGTTCATCGTGTCCCTCCCGTTCGCCGTCCTCCGGGGAGGATACTGGGCCATCGCGGCCATGGTCGGCGTGGCGCACATCTGCTGCTACACGGGCAAGATCCTCGTGGACTGCCTCTACGAGGACATGGAGGTGGACGCGGACGATCAGTGGCCGAACGGAGCGGCGCCTCCGCCAGAAGGTCCACCCGCCTACGCCGAGACGGGCGACGTCCAGGGAGCGGAGGTGCAGAGCTGGGAGGGGAACAACTGGGGCCAACAACAGCAGAGCGACCAGTGGGGGAGCGCAGGGGACCAGACCGGGGGTTGGGGGGACGAGCAGGGGACGACGGGGCAATACGGCGGGGGCAACCCGTTCACCGGCCCTTCAACCGCCACCACATCCCACCCCACCAACCCTTTCCTGGCTGACGGTGTGCCCCCGGCTAGGCCCCCACCTCCCTCCGTCCCCCTGGCCCAGCAGCAAGACCAGCAGGACCAACAACAGCCAGGCATTGCGGCAGGTGGTGGAGTGGTCCGCCGGACGTGCCAGGAGAAGAGGATGGTGAAGGTCAGGGTGCGGGACAGCTACGTCGGGATTGCCAGGGAGGTCTTCGGCCCTCTGTGGGGTGTGAGGTTCGTGAATGCAGCCCAGATAATAGAGCTGCTAATGACCTGCATTCTGTATGTTGTCGTGGTGGGTGACTTGATGATTGGGGCCTTCCCACCGACGGCAACTACCACCCAGGCGCAACCAGAGGATGACTCCGGCGGGGCCGTCGTGGTGGTTGTTCGGACCGGAGGAGGTATGGACACAAGGTCGTGGATGCTCGCATGTGGCATCCTCTTGGTGCCACTCGCATTCCTCAAGAGTCTGCATGCAGTGTCGATGTTATCCTTCTGGTGCACCATTGTCCACTTGGTCATCAATGCGGTCATCTTGGGCTACTGTCTGCTGCAAATTGGAGACTGGGGTTGGGGAAAGGTCAAGTGGACCCTGGACCTCAAGAACTTCCCCATTTCCCTCGGAGTCATCGTCTTCAGCTACACATCCCAGATCTTCCTCCCCACCCTCGAAGGATCGCTGGAGGACCCCTCCACCTTTTCGCGGATGCTGTCTAGATCTCACGTCGCTGCAGCTTTATTCAAGTCATTCTTTGGATATTTCTGTTTCCTCACCTTCCAGGATGACACACAACAGGTTTGGATGATTTATCTTCATTGAATACAAAACCAAAAAATCCACCCAATAATAGTCCGATACATTAGCTGAAGAAAGACAAATTGCTGATCGTATCCAAGATAATGTTAATGAAGAAAGGAATACCAGAGTGCTAAATGATATTTGCAAAATATGAAATGCAAAATTTAAGTCAGTCATTAATTGGAACTCAAGATATTCATTTCTTCATAAAGATTCAGTCTGTTGAACTACCATAGAGATTGCTCAAAACTATCCTCTGGTGAGGATACTAAGACAGGATTTTTTCCGGGGGAGACCAAAACTAGGGGAAAATTAAAAAAATAGGGTACTAAGTAATGGGTAATTTTAACACTTTTCTCATTCGAAAAAACTTCATAAGTTAAAAAAATACTTATTAAATTTATGATTTTTCAATATTTTGTTTTCTTTTCTGAAGAAAAATAATTGTGCTTTTATATTTTGGAGAGGGGGGGGGGTCCAGAACCCCCCCACCCCTCCTAGCTACGCCACTGTACTTGGAGCATGCTGAAGATACATATTCCTAATAGTCCTAAAAGCAAAATATTTGTTTTTTTTATTACTTTCAACAGGAATTAAGTATATGTACTTATTGCCCTTACTGATAGTTTGTTATGCCATAATATAACACAAAATGAAATGCAAAGACTTAGAATGGACAGCATTCCTGGAAATTATTTGACCATAACTTGTTCAACACTCTCAGAAAAGAGTAATATTACTTTGGGTTATTCAACTATGATGGAAAAAAGAGAAACTTTGCTATTTTCACTAGGCAAGAAAATTTATTACAACCCACTTTTCAACACCTTGTGTTATCATCAGACCCCAGGTGAACCTGGTAGAACTTGCTAAGTTTGTCTTTTTTCCATTATGGAGAAATTTAAAAAAATAAGCTGTGAAAATGTTTGTTTTGATTTTAGAAAGAAATAATTTAGAAAGGGAATTTTTAATATTCTGCACCCAGATAATCTGGAAAATTTTTTGCAAATGACTGCCCACTGCTATGAGTTATCCTCATACTTCCTGTCCATCTAAAAATACTTAATCATTTTACTTCCTTAATTTTTTCATACATTTAACATTTGTTTTAAATACTAAACATCAATCGGAGTCCTTGTTAAAAGTTATTTACTTAACCAAACTATACACTGACCTTGGCTCACACATAAAGATATAATTTATATGCACTAAAATATGATGCATGATTTCATTTCATTTAAATCAAATTTTTTTCTTCAGGTGATCACTAACAACTTGCACTCCCAAGGATTCAAGGGATTGGTCAACTTTTTCTTGGTGGTAAAAGCGTTGCTCTCCTACCCACTGCCATACTATGCTGCTTGTGAATTACTGGAGAAATCATTTTTCAAGGAGCGTCCCACAACCTTGTTTCCTTCAATATGGGAAAAAGATGGAGAGCTGAAGGTAAGATAGATATGAAAGCAAAGTCATGGTATTGATAGCACATATATCAATACAAATTATGGGTTGAAATGGTGAGCTGAAAATGAGTTCCATGAAAATCTATCTTTATCTTTAGATTACAAAAGAAAAGAATTATCCAATTTTTTTTCTCTTGAGATGAGCCAGGTCTTTCAGGGGAATTAGTGGTCTGATGAGTCATTTGTCAGCTAATTTATCATTCCTTATCTCCTCTAGACCCCCTGTGCATTGTATTACAATAACAAATTATCACTTTTCATAGCATTTTCCTTACGACATTGATGTTTTTCATTAACTTCTACATATCTAGTTTTTAACCCTTTCCTGCCGGCACCTACAGTTGGAAAGCATTTTCCGTGCTATGAGTAGCATGAGAATATTGTAAACCTCTCTGTACGGAGCTCTTTTTTGGGGCGGAGTTACCCTGGTATTTTCATCCCTCAGATTCAGGACCCAACTCAACTCCCGTCCCTTACCCCAGCCACTGGTCTAGACCCTCTAACCCTATCTTAGAATGAATCCACTCTCAACTTATTGCGTTACCAGTGTTTTTTCAACCGAAAATTGCATTTTATTGTCAATAATTTACTCTTCTAAAGGAATTACGAACATTTTTTTGAGATTTGTGGAATTTTAAACAGATTTCTAGTGTTAATAACAACAAAGTTAGTGAACATAAGGTACTAAGACTACAAGTCTAGAAGTCCGTTATTTTTTATGCAAAAATTTTGTTTAAAAATTGCTTACACACAGAACAAAACAATGAATTCATTTCAAAGTATTAAAACATTGTAGCATTCAACAAAATATACTTTGCAACGGATTTCTCCATGGAGGATGATCATAAATGTGTTAGGCTTAATTGCCGAGGAGTGGCCCTAAGGACTCGCTAAGCTGGGTCTCAGGCCGTATATGCATCAGATAATTGCTACCTCAGTGGTCACTTCTCCCTTGCATCAGCCAGAGCCAACGTCCAGCTGTTTGTGTTGAAAAATCCATGATAGCTATACCCGCTGTCAGGTGCTCAGCATATAAAAAAGCCTGTCGGCTCTACCCGACATTCGACGCAAAAGAGTTAAGAGCCGTAACAGAGTCAAAATCCATTTCCAGGCATGCAATTTCCTAAAATTTTTTGGGAGAGAACTCCAGGTTCCCCCCTATAGGAGGGCCCCACCATGAACCCCAGCAGAGGGCATCCCAGACTGCCCCAGTTAAGATGCACTACCCTTACGTACTTTCTATAAGGAATTATGGGGCATGATAGCTGAGGAAACCAATAGTTTTGAAGAGGAAAGCAGGTGTGATCTGGAACTTCATCACAACAAGGGTGTAATTTGCCATGAAAAAATAATTAAGCATTTCAAAAAACTTTTTTTCAATTTCGAATGACCAATACACCTCTAAGTCACATTATTGTTTGAAAGGTGCAAAAATTTCCATAATAGTTAGCAACGATCAAAAGCCAAATGATTTTTTTATGTTGAATTTCACTCTTGGTGTATGATTGCACCTGTAGAACTATTAAATATGCAATAATTTAATGAATTAATAAGAGATTTTTTTTACTATTTCTATTTTCAGTCATTAATTATTAAAACATACCTAAATAAGTGACTATCCAATCATAAAAAAATAATAATTAAATAATATTTTCATAAAAAAATGCTGTAAATAAAAAAACTCATAATTATTGGTTATTCCTCCTCAGTCATCAGATTGTTTATCTTTCAAGCTTATCGTGAAAAATTTTTCATGCTGTTGCACCAACACTAAAAAAGTAGAAGATTAAGAAAATTAACAAATTCAGGAGATAGGTATGTATTTCTTTTCATTTTGGGCACTATTTCAGTAAATAATGATGTTAAAATTAAGACTAAGGAAGAAAAATAGGATTTCCTTAACCAAGGTTCAAATAGTGGGTTATGAGATTAATTCTAATCCATGATATTGTCAATATCACTAACAAGTATTGAGTGGTATCAGGTCACTTTGTATACTCCAATATTCCACAGATTTTTTCCTTTCTGTTTCTCTCTTTCTGAATAACACCTCCCCCCGTCTACCAGCAGATATGCTACTAGACGGGGGATGGCTGACCTCACTTGATTTCTACAGAAAATGACACAACCCTGCACTCATTACCAAATCCCCAAAAAATGAATCTCTACCTTCTACTCCCACCCGACATTGCTCTGGGAGGATGTAACACATAGATGTGGGAAACTTGGAATTCATGGTCACATAGCAGGATTTTTAGGTAAAGGAACAAAGCAGATATGGTGACAGTATTTATATTGGTATACATTTTCATTTACCGTGCATGGATCAACTTATACCTGCTCCACAACATTGATCGTCATGTGTGTATGTATACATGCATACACCAAAAATGTCGTGTGAATGCAAAGCCCAGTGAAAAGCCTCGCTCTGAGAGGATTAATGGGTAAGTATAGTATCCTTTGAATTGCTTTCCCTTTGAGGGTGTAAAGATGTGTGCCTATCCAACAGGATGTCCAGCAGCAGTAGTTGTATGACGTGACATAATACATATGTAGATTGTAATGAGAAAACGACATAACGGACATGTCAGACGCACCTGAAAGTAGCACTATAGGGTTAGCGAGCATGAGAGATTGACAAATACATATATGTATATTACCATCCTTAATTGTAAGCCTCCCAATATCCACACTGAGTTACTAACCAGAACCTTTGGTTTCCTCACCCAACAGGTGTGGGGACTTGCCTTTCGAGTGGGTGTTGTGGTGTTCACCGTCCTGCTTGCAGTTTCAGTACCACACTTTGCCATTCTCATGGGATTCATCGGAAGCTTCACGGGAACCATGCTCTCATTCATCTGGCCCTGTGTCTTTCACCTCAAACTCAAGCGGGGGACCCTCTCTCAATCAACAGTGGCCTACGACTGGTTTGTTATAGCACTCGGTTGCCTATTTGGTGTCATTGGAGTCTGGGATTCAGGTTCAGCTCTCATTAGGGCTTTTGAAATAGGCCTTCCTTTTTAAATGCAATTCCATATATAACTCGGGAGTTTTAAAGATAGAGGGAATAAAAAGATAGATTACGGATTAGCTGGATCATGCAAAATTTTGCTGAGCTACTATGTACATTTGTAAAGTAAATAATTTAAATCCATTACCATAAATCAGGAAACTAACATCATTACTCTAGAACTTGGCCAAGCAAGGCATTCAAGAGATAATTTGATGATCCAACACTCCTGGGAAAAACTAAATGTCTTCCAATACAATTAAACTGTCTTCCATGCATCTCAGATACATATGTACTGATCAGATATTTATACACACTAAAAAATATTAAATGGTAAATTAATGGTACTTGTTAAGGCCAACTATCTCATATGCAGATTATTTCATTGAAACATATTTTTTATATCAAAATCTTGTTAAAATAATTTTTAAAATCGAATCATATTACTTTAATACAGATACTTATGATAACTTAAAAGCGCAAGATTCCATTAATAGTATGAACATGAAATTAACCACCACAATATCAATAGCAAAACCAAAAGCATTATTTAATATTTCTGAAGTCAATACTGTTTTGAATTCCAAAATTTTAAGAAAAGTTCTTTCGTTTTTATAATTCACGCTTTTCCACATGAGATAAAGTTACAACTCTATACTATTGCAAAAAGTCAAAAAGGTAACTTTTTGATTGTAACAGGTGTTTGTGCTTGGCAAAAAACAATGGAAAAATATGGTTATGTGTATGAGAGGAAATTGCAATAACTGTAATGCCTTCATTTGTTACTAACTGTTCATAAGTCTGTAATTAACTGTCTGTGTTACCACAAATGTTGAAATAGTAATACAAAGTTAGAATTTAATAATCGAAGGGACATGCATTTTAGGAAAATTATGCAAATCATATCAGACGTGTAAATAGAATACAAACCATTCCAAAGGATCAATGTGTGAAAGAAAGCCATGGAGCTGGTATGCTTTTGCGGTCCATTCTTTCGCTAAACCACTCAAGTGCATTTGGTTAAAAAATCCTATATTAATGAAGGTAACTCTTTAATCAGAGCTTAAATAATTGAAAACAGATGGATCTTACACTTAATGCACATCAAATGCTGAAAAAAATCATTATATTTCCCAGACATTTCTATATGTCAATGACAAAAAAAAACCTAATCATTAAAATTTTGGCAACATAATTTGTTGCATCATTTCAAAAGATATTGCTATGCATTTTCCATTCTGATGATATTTTTAGTAAATTCATTGATGGAGTCATGAAGCATGGAGGTTAGTGTTTCATTTAATACGCAGAAACACAGGAAAAAAATGGGATGATGATTATTTCCCTTAGCCAGTAATTTTCAGATTTGAAAATAAAGGCAAAATAAGGTACATTGATCCCACAGCTTTGAAAAATTGAATGCTTCACAAACATTCACTGTTAACATGAACTGACAACATCAAACTGTAATATATTAACCAAATCCATACCACACTAATACGATGCAGATCACACAGCAAGAAATTTCGAAATGAAAGATAAGAATGAATCAGATAATATGTAATCGGATTATGGAATTAGGATTTTTGTGCTCCCATCTACCAATAAAAATATTAAGAATGGAACTGTAAGGCTTCCAGCAATAACTTTGTTAAGAATGGAATCTCACTGATGTGTATTTGCCTATTTTTCCTATGACATGGCATTAATATAAATTGCCAAATATTAGGCTTGGTAAGACCATTAAAAGTGATAAGCAAGTAAGCTCATAAGCTATTGAGCATGTCTTCCATATATACATATATGTACAGTATAAAATAGTTAACGAATGAAAAATGTCTTCCAAAAACGTATAATGCATTAAATGAGTGTCTCTGGTTGTCTTCCATAACATTGTCTTCCATTGTCAGATAAATGTTATACCATTAGGGTGCTGGACATATATCATTCTATAGAATGAACTTATGAAGAATATCCAGGTCTTTTAAATTTTTGACAGTGTATGTTAACTGTTCATTTAAAATCCCATGTCTTCCATTGTCAAATATTTATATACGCAATGTGGTGAACGAAAGCTAAGGGTTTCCACATCAAAAACATAAACATATTAAACATATATGTAACATAGAAAATGATAACAACTTGTCTTCCATTGAACAGTGACAAAAACACTGGCATTTAGGCTGTAAAAATATTTTTGTTGCCCATGTTATTGCATTAGAGTGTTTATGGAATGTTCAATGAAATAATGTTTATGTAATTCTGAGAAACTATTGAACTTTTTGAATTTATTTAACTGGTATTACAAATATTTTTACTCATAGTCAAACTGAGTTCTTGATGTAAATTAATTGAAACTGCATTGTAACAAAGAGTACATTAATGTATAGGTCTTTTGAATAGAAACAAAATGTTTTCTTATTAAAATCCAAAAATTTTGAGATTTTACCAACAAACTGTTGCATTGTTTGCATTTGAAATATACTAGCTGATGGTTGCACTTCCAAAGTTGGTAACCTTTTGGCAGTGTGGTATTAAAAATAAATGTTTACAAATTTGAAAGTGCCTAGTCAGTTGGTGAATAGCCAACATACTCAAAGAGGCAATCTTTTCCTTTACATCCACTGTTTTGAGTGGCAATTTCTCTAACATGCAAAAAATAAAATTATAAGAGCATCATACATTGGCCACGGTTAATGATCTTTTCACTTAATATGAAAAAAGTGATATCAAAGCTTATATAATAGCCATATGATGTGAATACATGTTTACTAGTAAATAATGAGTCCAAATAGGAAATTGCTGCCAAGAAATTTGTCAATAAAGATTAATTTGCCCAAAATAATGCTTGGTTGTACCTTTGTTTCACAAGAAACTTACAAAGTATATGTATTTATTCCCACTTTGTTTCATCAAATACTAATGGACCTTTCACATTATCACTTTGGTGAGCATTGTACAAAATAAGTATGCACTTAGCTTGTCTTAAAATATGTACAAAATGGTTTAAACATCTTTCAAAAATTTAATAAGGTAGGGTACATTTTGTCCCCCAAAATCTCCTATGTTAAAGAAAATGCTGGAAAACACAGATAAAAGAAAGTAGTGCCTAGTCTAAAAACCAGCTAAACGCATGCACATAGTGTTTGCAATAGTCAATAAATAAAATTAAAGCAAAATATGAGTTGTGAAGGTTTAAGTTTTATAATATTCTGGTAATATTACCACAATTTTTAGTAATTAAATACCAATCACAAATTAGAAAAGAAATTAACAGCAAAGCCATGGGCATACCCAGCAGAGGGCAGGAGGGGCCTGCTGCCCCACCCTAGACAAAAGCGTTATTAGTATAAAATATATAATTAAAATAAAAATATTTTTCCGAGCAAATAATTGTGAAAACTAATAAAGCGCTGTTATAATTTTCTTGAAATTTTGGTTTCATAACCTTTTCTGGGTTACAACTTGAAGGACCACGGCTTGCCCCCCTCTATCTTTGATCCTGGCTATGCCCATAAGCAGAACAAAATGATAAAATATGTTTGTAGTTTAATTGGCAATAAGTTTCTTACGGCATATTGGAGTGAAAAGAAGATTAAAGAAAAGAGACTTACGAGCTCAAATTATGTTCAGCAATGGATACAACACCCATAGTAGAAAATATATCGATCAAAAATGCATATCTATGATAAAAATAAAAATCTAGATTAAATAAAAATATTTTCACGTTTCACAAGTGATCCACAAAATAAAAAATAAGCTAAATTTGTCTGATCTGCTAGTTTGCAAACCTCAAAAAGTCTGAACAACCTGCTTACGTAATGTGCATTAGCAAATGACGGTTTCTGATAAAAAACATTCCCACACTTAATTAGGTAAATAATGAAAATATGTATCAAAGATTGGCACTACATAGCCTAGTGGCAGCAATACTGCCAATTGAGTGACAATTTTGATTTCTAAATGCATAAAATTGCTGGCACACAAATCAAGCATTCCTAATTCTTGATGATATTCCATGCATTGCTGGCTATGAGATTGTTTTGCTGTAAAATAAGGATGGACTGAAGTGATACTTTTTAAAACATTCTCCTCTCAACCAGAATACAATGAAACCTCTGTTCACTGACACCTCTGACTAAAGGACAGAAATCAATAACCCAGCAGAGGAGTATGCAAGACCATAAGAATTGATCCTCTAGTACAGGGAAACTTCAGCTTACGGACATGACACCTCGTTGGGCACAATCTTTTCCTTTCATGGAATATCTATCTATCGCCATCTGACTGTCTCTCATCTGTCACCTTGGATTTCCTGACTTATCTCGTGGAACGATTACTTTATTTAAAAAAATGGTGATTGCAATAAATAGGAGAAAGAGCACAGCAAAAAGTTTGAAACCAGTGAAGATACAACACTGATCATAAGGATGGCAAGTGAAACTAAACGAAAATGTTTTGTTTCGACCCTGAGTGAAACAAAAATACGACACCTGGGTTTAGTTTCGTTCCCGCACAAAATTAAAATCACCAAGGAGTTTAGTTTCAACCCAGGATGAAACTTGACTCATGGGAGGGAAACTAAATTAATCAAAATTCCACTGCTTGTAGTTAAGTTCCGAACCCAGAACTTGAGTGGAAGGGGAAAAGAAGGAATAGTTTTGATCCATTATGTGTGAAATACATGCAGAGAGGTTGAAACATTGAGCTGAAAAATCTGATTGCCAGTTTGAATTCACTCTTCTGCTGTTTGTGGTAAAAATATGAGTGCCCCATGCATCTAATGGCAGTAGGCCAAACCTCTACTTGTGGGTAAACTTTTCTCGGGATTCCCACCGGGTTAATGTTTTAATATCGGCCAACGTTTCAAGTACCGTCTCGGCACTCATCTTTCAGCCCTGAAGATGAGTGCCGAGACGGTACTTGAAACGATGGCCGATATTAAAACATTAACCCGGTGGGAATCCCGATAAAAGTTTACCCACATTATTCACTGGGAAAGCATTAAATCATATTTCACAAACCTCTACTTCATTCAACCATACTCTGTACTCTGTGTGCGGCTCGAAACTAAACTGTTCAAAGGTGAAGCACGTGATGCCTCTGGTGCGAAACATTATGTGTTGCATTTCGTCCCGGAGGTTTAGTTTAGTTTCAACTCCAATTCCGTTTCGACCCCCAGTATAGCTCCCTGGGTTTAAATCCATTTTGTTTCTACACTTTGCTCCTGATAGCAAAACTACTGAAATTTTCCTGGTTTTGACTTTCGTTTCATTTCACTTGCCATCCCTGCATAAGAGGAATGAACAAAAGGGTGTCATGGAAATGCTAATTCCAAATTTGTGAGCACCTTGCCCAGACAATTGTAGGCCCTCAAGCCAGCAGTTGCCCCCATTTACAATGTGTACCCAGCAGTCAACAGATAAAACCACTTGTAGAGGAGAAAAAAGGGGGTTCCGGAATTAATTTTGGATATGCGAATGAAATAGTGCCACATGGAGGCCTCAGCCTTGAGGACAAAGTCACGATGGAGGCCTCTGTAAGACACACACAGGATGTCCACTGCTCTACAGTAATTGATTGCCTACGTTCCATACACAAACAATTACCAGCCACTTCTTCTGTTGGAAGTAGAACTCTATAGGATTTCAACAGATCAGTACCTCGAACCTCTCCATTTGTGCCACCTTACTGTCACTTGTGCATTGCTGACAGTTCATGATGTTTATGGTGCTAAAGGGCATCTCGATTTTACCACTTAATGCCGAAGGGTAAATGTCTTTCCTTACAAAAGTAAGAGGTGGTAAGTATGGGGAGAAGAAAAGAGTGATGGATGTTAATTACAGGTTAATTTTGGTGTGGGTAAGACTCAGCCTGCTAATATTCCAAAGCAAAAGGAGAATATTATGAAGTTGTGGACAGAAAATCATAATGAAAATGCTAAAAAAAATTATTCCTTCCAGAAAAAATTGTGTACTGTTCCTAACGAGTGGTTCATGAACGTGAGAGCGAATAATCTGCCTGTCTCCAGACACCTACAAGAAAAAGTACTCAAAGTTGCAGTGGGTGTCTTCAATCCCAACAGTATCACGTTCGCGTGGTAAAATAGGTAGTAAGAATGAGGTTTTCTTAGGGTCACCTCCAACTTCACAGACACATTTTCAAGGACCATTAATGGAAAATTCATCGCCTGATGATACGACCCGCAATGGCAGCAAAAGGTGGCTTGACAAAGCTTAATTTGCAGCTGCACCTGAAAGCCTTTCATATTAATGATCTTGCTGAGAAATCCTACGCTTCATTTTGCATGTAAGCCTCTTAGGTCTCCAGCAAGGAACTCTTATTCATGGCTAATGCTTACCAAAAGTGTCCACTGTTTAACAATTAAAAAAATCTCTGAGATTTATAGGTTTTCCAGAGGAATTTCTGTTTTCCAGGGTACTAATCACTCCTTAATACGTGTAAACATTTTTGGCTAAATATTGACTATGGGGTAGAAATGACCACAAAACTAGTTGTGGAGTCATTTTAATCCTGATTGCAACATTTTGAGCTGACAGAATCTCACCTACACACGCAAGCTATCCCAATTAGGTGAGGTTCCATGAAGCTTCAACATATTCAATGCAATTTCAACACAAAACTCATTTAAATCTCAACTAAATAAGAAAACATATATCAGCAAAATTATTTCATTTTTTGCATTGCTTTGGGTGAATCACGACAATTCCACACACCAGAACAGTTTTCACTGGATGCTTCATATGGCAAAAACAGACTTTTCTAGGACATTCACCAAATTCCCTTAGTTTTTCACGAAGACCTAAATTTACTGATAATTCAAGGTTTACCCAGTTTTCTATTTAGCAGACACCCGAAGACCTAACAGCTACGCAATTCTTACCATACAGAATTTGATGAAGAAGCACAAGTTAATAGAAAAAGTTATACTCAGAGCAGGATTTAGCCGTATTTCTCCAAACATAGTCCCCCACCCCTAATTTTGAGGCTTCAGTTTCAGGTAAAAATTTATAAATGCGTTTGAATATACATAGCCCTCCCCTTTACTTTTACCACAGGCATTTCTGGGAAAAAAGGGATTAGTATATTCAGATAAATATGGTATTTGGTGCTAGGAGTACTCTAAAATTCCAATACTAAGCCCATAAATCATGACAACATTATGAAATTATTGGCATTTTCAAGTATCCATATTAATATTACAAGGTTTTTCAGCAAGATATATGTATTAAAATCACATCTTGTATGCAGCTCAAGAATTCTAACGTCCTAACTAAAAAATAATTCTCTGATATCCAACGTATTTGAGAAGTTTGTGAAGAATTGGAATTCAAACTGGAGCTATCCTTTTCCAAGCACCAAAAACTGAGGTTTTACTGATACAAAGACCAATATAACATTAGGCAGTGCATCGAAGACTCACTGATTAAAAAAGAAAAATTCAATCAAACCTTAAGTAATTCCCCAGACATAAATCAAGATATTGATTCATTACCTTAGCATAACCTTCAAAAGTCAGCAAAATCCAACTTGTGGATTGATAAAATGAAATCAGCGTGCCTTATTTCCAACCAGAACTGCTCAAAAATGGAACAATTAATACTACTGGTATATATTTTATTCTGTTTTCAATTTTTATGAGATTTATTATCAGTTACAGAAAGAGAAGAAGTAATAAAAACAATGAGACATTATCCACTGGTATAAACTTACATATGTACTCAGACAGACAAAATGTATTTACAGTATATACATTTGCATTCATTTAAACAATTCCTTCTCAGTGATGGAAAATTAAAAGTACAATAAATGCAATAATACGTCAAGCTTTGACAATGGCTAGGGCTGAATTGAAAACAGCAACAACTGAAAGAATTCTAGGGTAGACTTTCATAACATACTGATAGAATATAAATCATTAGCAAAATAGGTGATAGACAGCAATCCTAGCCATGTGAATAGTTATCAGCATTAGAAATTATAAAATATCAATGAAATCACAAAACTGTAAAGCTCGAAGAAGGAAAAAAAGAGCAATAATTCCCTTGAGCTTAATTTTTTGAACTGGTGCTGCCCACAAAATTTTCTTAGGAATAGTAATTCTTATTTCAGAATTTTAAGCCACATTTTTGGCATAGTAGCCACATGAATACGGCATTTCATTTAATTCACCGCCAGAAGGAAATTTTCTCTATGTGATGAGCTCATATTCATGGAAACAGAAGTTCTTCGTAAGAATAAAAAAGAGAGCAAATTGCTCCGAAGATATTTGTATGTACTTATTTCATACATACTGACTGATTGAAAACATAGTATCTTTACGACCCTATTTCAGACATGAGTAACTTTCATTTCATGATGTGCAGCATCACACCTCTTACCATGCATGATTCTAAAATTTTCTTAATTAGCTCTGATGAAGTATTCGGTTGAAGGCATTGTATGAGGATTCCAAGTCAAATATTAGCTGGCGAACCTAAAGGTGAAGAAGAGCAAAGTTGTCAGGTATGTAAAAAATATGCTACTCTAAAAAAATATGATTCATCTTCTTCGAGTAAATATGTCATAGGGCACATAAATCTTTGTAAACATGCAGGCTTTGAGTAATAATATGGTCCGAGAGTGACCAAAAATAATAGGCCACAGTAAAGATGAGGAATCTCATGCAAGAATGGTGAAATTCTTAGCTTTTCAATGCTTTAATAAATTTCACAAAGTGCGTACCATAAAATCTTAGTTTTTCACAGACTGTATCAATTTAATGACAATTGCATTGCATTAATATCATAAAACTGATGTATTTAAACAACATTTTAAATCTCACCTTTTCTTAGAACACTATTTGTTCTTGGAATCCACACATAAGATTACACTCAGCCCAATATACTAGCACTTGTAAATGGTCTAAGAATGAATTTGGTGTGCAACGAAAGTTCTTAATTTTTGAGATTATGAAGCTAGGTTAAGTATTTTTTAGGTGGCAAATATAAAAAAAATTGACCACTCAACTGTGATTAATATGAAAAAAGCTAGTAAAATCTAAATTTTATCAAAACAATACATATAACACTCCATATCTGTCAACAGAAAATTTCCTTGAAAATTCATACAAATTTTACTTCATGTTTACAAACATTTTGGATGAATTTTAAGAACTTATTGTAGAAAAAAAAAGAAATAGTTAAATTCAAATTTTCTTACTAGTCAAAAATTTGTTACTGACTTATTTCCGCATAGTTTGAGACAAATAGACCCTTATAAGCTCATAAGGTGGAAAATCACAAATATCCATATCCTGGACATAGAAAAATCCACCCAGGATGGATTCAAACTGACCTCTAGCTTAGCAGGAAGGACTTGACCTTGCTACCACCAATGCTGACCAATTTCTAACACGAAACAAGACGAATTCTTCCCTCATCACCAGTGGCACTCAACTTCAGCAGAGAAATGTAGTAATTCACCAATTAACACCCCTAACTTTATATCAATGGCAAAGCAGTCTTTTACAGGGATATCATGGAATATTGCAGAAAATTATACAGTGAAATGAAGTCAAGTAGTATACATAGTAATGGAAATAAAGTGAAGTAGCACCAAATTAGCACTACTCTGTGCCGTCCGGCCAAGATGGCAAACGTACATCCACATTGCTACTCAAGTACATATTGGCAACAGGAATCAAAGTAGCTGACATCTGGTGGCCAATTTCAGAAATGAGACATGGAGGATCGGCCGGTTTGTTTACTAATGCTACAGCCTAGCGGTGTGCGAAACGGATGTGTTTTCAGCAATTTTGTGAAGCGAATACTGATGTATATGGTAAATCTCAGTTGTGAATAATGGATGAAGTAATTTTCTCCACATCTGACGTTTTGGAGTTCAATAGAGACATCAAGAGGTCCCTCGTTGAGGGCTATGAGGTGGAATGCTGTAACCTGTCATGGTTGAAGCACTGTTGGGGTATTTGGTTCTTGCAATGGGCTTTAGCATACAAACAAGCGTTATTAATGGCATGTCACACGAGATACAAGCTTTTCAGAAGAAAATTGGTGCTTCTTTTTCCGTTTTCGTGTGTATTGTTTGACGATTTTATCCACCATCATTACAAGAGATATATCATTATTAAAATCATCAAACAATATGATAGGCATCTACTCACATAAGCCATCTGTCCTCAATAATCTATTCTTCTTAAGGGAATTCGACGTCGGTGTGGTCGTGAGTGGAATTCCCCTTGCATTGGCGTTTTGACTGCTATGTGGAGTCACTCGACTCTCACCGGCTAGCGAAGATCGATGGGGAAGTGGCGAGACGGGTCGCGCGAGGGTCTCCGTGCCTCGGCCCCGGAATTTTGGCCATTTGGGCAAAGCGAATCGAGAAATCCTTTAACCCAACGAAGCACGCAGGCCTTAGAAACGTCGGGGTTTCGCACCGCATCGTATTCGGAAGAGCAGGGCCTAGTTATTGAATGAGAAAGAGACAGATGTTTTAAGGGCCGACCCGGTTTTGACGGGCCCCCGGGCGGAAGATGTCGCGGCGATCGTGGGGGGGGATCGCCTGGGAAAAGTTTGTGCGACTTTGGGAGAAATTACTTCTCTCAAGCAGACTTAGTCCCGGCAATTGGTAGGTAGTCGGCCGGGAATATTCATATAATTCTCAGTTGTCGCGATTCGAATCATTTCCCCAACCTTAACTTTCCTGGCTTATTGGATATCTGAAAATTCATTGATAGTTATTGCAAGTTTGTTCAACCTTCTTTCCGTCTGCATCTCATCCTCTGACACCTCCATACTTACGCGAACAATTTTTAAGTAGGCATTAAATGATACAATGAAGGTGTCATGCCTTCATATGTTTCTCTATGACCCATTCTTGTTTTTCTCTTAAATAAAACTAGCATGCTAGCTCACTCTTGCCCATTCTCATGACGTGCTCCCACTTCTTTCCCAAATTAGGGGTGTTGCGGAATCTATGTAGAGAGATAGCTTTTGTCTCACACTGGTCGGTGCAATCATAAACACCGCACATTTTGTTGCTCATGAACTTTTCCTCCTAAGTTTTTCATCATAATGCCATTGATATTCGGCTAAACGGTATAGTGCTGGCCGGCTAAACACGAACAAGCGTACTAATGCATCCGATCCTCCATATTCGGCCATGACTCCTAATTTAGTGCTGTCACCTGGATTCCCTTCCAGATGCAATTGTCAATAAGAACAATGACGCTTTCAATAAGAACATAAAACTCGGGTATTCGCAGGTTATCGTTCCACACAAACAAACGTACTAAAGTGGGCGATCCTCCCTATTCGGCCATGACACCTAACTTAGTGCTGCCACCTGGATTTCCTTCCATTTGCCAATAGCAAAACTGAGTATTCAGCTATGATTTTCATATTTTTCCCCAATACCTATGGAGTTTTTCCCTGACATTTCCATGACTTCCAGTTCCAATTTTCTCTACCTAGACATGATTTACTTCTCTGACCGGTATGAAATCTGAAGAAAGTTCACTGAGGGGGTAATAGTGAACTCACCTTTTCATTCAAATTTAATACCAAGAGGCTAACTATGAGCATTTTTTGTGGAATATAGATTATAATGGATTTTTAAGGGTATTAAAATGAAGCTGTAATCACCATTTACCCTACTAATTCTAATTGTATAATCGGAATGCCCATACACTTTATTCATCATTTCCGACAGAAAACATAATTAAAAATAATTCTCACCTGCGATTCCGATAGTTCATCCGAAGCATGCATAGTTGAAAGTGTGCTCAACCACGAAGCCACCTTCTCACGTCCCTCAAAGTCTGATGGAAGAATACTCAGCCTAGCCATTGTATCAGAAAGATCTCTAAGGTCAGGCTGTAGTTCATCCATAGCCTTAATTTCAAGCCGAAGCTTATCCATGATTGTAATGAAGAGCTGATAAAGACGTAAAATTATCTGTTTCAGTCAAAATGTTACCAAAAACGAAAAAAATTAAATACACGAGCTGAAAACTCACTGAAACTATATCTGCAATGCATTTGCTCGTATTCCCTTTGTCGTCTTTTATGGTGATTGGACGGTCTTCTTTAATTCTTTCCAAAGCCGCGGGGCAATCCAGCTATTGGTCGTTAAGAAAACAACAAATATTACCAACAATAATTAGGGAAACTGTGAGATAAGTATTGTAATAAAAACACAAAAACTATCGCCATCAAACACGAAATTCATTCAGGTAGTAAGTGGCATCATCATAACATGACGAAGCTTCAGTATGAAATAGAACTAACCCTATACTTCTTGACAAAGGCTTCAACAGTTGCGAATCCTTCGCCTTGAACTTGGTTGAAGGCAGCCTTATATTGTACTAAAAGCTTCGAACAAGCAGCTGTATATTCTTTGGGAGTGACGCAGTCACGAATATAGGCTTTCTCCAGATGCTGCATTGTGTTTATAACTGCATATAAATCAGCCAAGTTGTCATACCTTAAAATAACACAACACGATTATGATGAAACTTATGTTTTAGAACTGTTTTAATAACAATTTCCATATGATAATAACTCAAACTCACTTTTCTCTTTCCCTGGCGTTTCGATATAATTTAACTTCTTCATAAAGCTCGGGTCTATTCGCGTCTGTCAAAGATAAAAATATAATTGTGCAGAAAGAAGATCTTACCAAACAAGTTACAAATCACTTTATTATGCCTAATGAGGAAAAAAATATATTAAAATTTGTACCACTAACCTTGAGAAGACATGCCACTTAAGGCCGACATAAGAAAGTACACAAAAAAATCTGCCTGCGACCAGGATTTTAAAGAAAAAAGTCTCTGTAGAACGACGCAAACTTGGCTGAAATCACTCAGACGATTTCGATGTTTGCTTTGATTTTCCAAGAATTACGCACGTCGTTGATTCATTTTCTCGCCATCTCAGTACCTCAATGCTGTAAGGCGAGATGGCGTTGAATTAGATATTTACTGCCGCTAGGGGAAAACGCGCAAATGTTCAATTGCCTATCCAAGGGGATCGTGCGTTTTTCGTTGGTGATTTCTATACACTATTGTTTGGATGCATTTAAAGGATCTTGGCGGCACATGATATACTTAGTTGAAAGAGCGCGGTAATTAAATTACCTTTGACGTTATTCGCGACGTTCGTTTTTCCTGAAGCCGTGCGGCAGAAGAGGACGTAAAGCAGGTACGACATTAGTATCTTTTTTGATCCCTCTTGCCGACCTAACGTAATTTTATTACCTTGAATGGTTCTTGATGTTTTATGTGATTAATATTCATCCTTTTAAATCAGTTTCCCTTTCATAATTTCGAATTAGGTAAATATGTGAACATCATCTAGCTGTGGAGTTAGTTGAAAATTTTCTGAAGATGTCTATTTTATATTCGCATTTACCCATTCCTGTGACAACCAATTGCTCTTTATTATCTTTATGCGTCTTTTACAGTTTCAATGATGGTTATTTCAACATCAACACTGGCAGAAGTAGTGGAAGGAATTCATGAAAATTTGAAAGAATTCAATTTAGACATTAAGTACCTCATCAAATTGCATGAAATTTTCTCATCGTCACGACAGGTAAGCATTTTGAAAATCAAGTTTCTCTCTTCATCTGGAATAACTCATCCTTCAAGAGGTTCATGTAGGTTCTAAATAAGTACATGTTAGGGGTACGATTATGTCAGTTAGTACCAGTGGCGCCGACTCCATGGGGCTTGAGGGGGCCCGAGCCCCATCAAAAATTCGATATCCGTGTGAGGAAAAAATGTGTCAGGCTTTTCGATTTTCCCCGGAGTGTCCAGATATCGAGATTCGAGTTATCAGGGTTCTAGTGTTGATCATACGACTCTTCTAAAATGCTTAAAAAACTTAAAACTCACTACTTATAAAATTTCCCGGACGAGATCCCCGGTTTGGGCCCCCCCAATGTTTTTTGCAAGTCGGCGTCCCTGTTTAGTACATAGCCTGAAATTTGATTTGGGATGTGCTTGGTAAGAATATGGAATGCCTTTAAACTGACGTTTTTCAAGTAGTCAATTCACACATATGTATAGGAAAACAATACATTCCAACAATATTTATAACAAAAATTGGGTGAAATGAACTTTAGAAGTGCATTTCCTTAACCTTCCATTGGGCACATTTGCACCATAGGCCCTTAATGCTCATGGTAGCCTTAGAATTTTCTCTCACATAAAAATTTTTCACAAATTTGAAAGTTTTAACTTTTGCCTGTATTTTTTAGTTCTTTTTTTTCGAATAATTACTTATAAATGGTTCCTAAATCCAAAATAGGGCCTCAACTTTAAAATTGCTCTGGTAAGGTGTTGATTTGAGCCACATGTATATAACAAGGAAACTTTTGTGTGCTTCCCACCCGGCGGGCTCGGATTCAAATCCCGACAGGGGCAGAGAATTTTCAGAGACTGCCCGATCCCTGCTTGAGTGTTGTGTGGAGGACATTTCAAGTGCAGCACTTCATCCCTCGAATGGGACGTTAAGCCGTGGCCGCAACCTTGGCGCCTTTCATTAAGAGCAGGCTAATGCCGACGCCGGGTTTCTCTCCACCCTTCCCTCACGGTGCAAATGACCTCAGCTGTTGGTTGCCTCCTCCAAAGACCTTATGGTAGCTGTTTGTTTTGGCACGCTCTATGCAGCCTTTCACTTTTTGCACTTGTGCGGACAGATCAGCGGCATAATATGCGCAGCATAAATAAGCAAAATAATGGAATTATAAAGCAAAATAAAAGCATAATTAGCTAAATAAGTTGGCAAAATAAAACACACTGATCTTATAGAAATCACATGCTAAATTACTGTACATATAATAATACTTACCAGCCTAAAGAGCATATTTAATCGCACCTTCCTGGATCTGTCCAGGGCCGTATGATGGCGTGTGAAGGGGTCTATGCATAGCACACAAGACATAATTTAAGTGTTAGAGTACACTTATAATGATGCCCAAAACTTTAAAGGTGTACCACTGAGCCATGCTAAGAGTTTATAATGTTTTTTACACCTGTGCCTGTCAGGCACATTCCGCCTGAACTCAGCAATTCCAGTATTGCACCTGACAAAAGGTTAAAAAAACTGGAATTGAAATTAATATCTTTAAAATTGGTTTTGCGGTTGGCTTGGCACTCGTCATTGGGGAAAAGTATACCTGTCAGAAGTGGGAGTATGAGTGCACTCTTGTTGTTAAGTTTCCTACGTAACTTAGAAACTTGTTTAAGAGGTATTAACCCATATTTAAATTGGCTTTAGGAACCTACATTCAAAATTTCAGCTTTATTTGTCTTTCATTTGCATAATGCTGAAAGTTAGATTCATTATTAGTTGTTGGCAGACATGAAATTAATTACATGCATTGAAAAATGGAGTGTAGGAGGATAAATGCCCTTGGGATTGTGGTCTCTTCAGCACATGTATCATTGCTGACCAAAGGCTTTCTGAGCAACTTTTGGTGATTTATTGACCTTCAGTGGAGGTGAATTTTTTCTCATGGAAATAAATGCAAATTTTGATCACCTTCCATGCAGCAGTGTTGAAATATCCACCAATAAATTATGAAATAAATGTTCTGGATGTTCGCAGCTATACATATCAGTGTCCTGAAATGACTGTTTGGCTACAAGAAATGCTCATTGTGGCATAGTAGATTGGTCATCACCTGCCCTTGATGGTCCATACCAAAATTATTGGCTCTTTTTTTCTGTTTTGTCAACATAAATTACTATCTTTTTACAGTGCTGGGAAACTTTTTATGCATGACAAATGATTATTTTGTTTCCTTTTCCCAGGGGCCAGAAGAAGGATCAGTTTTGAAGAACATATTTGAAGTTATTGTGCACATTTATGAATCACAAGTGGTAAATGATTTCCATGATAGTGTTGCATTTGTTTGTTTCAATAAATTCCCTGGTTATGTATGTATATGCTATTTCTGCTTAGGATATCTCCGGAGACCGTGACATTCAGTGCCACTTACTTGTTGGTGAATGCTACGATTATTTATTGAATGTTTTGAAGAAAAATTCAACACAGAATAATGATTTGTGTTTGAAAGCAATAGATGTTCTCATTGTAAGTATGATGATATTTTTCTCTGGTCTTGAGCTCAAAAATCAAATATATGTCAACCATTACCTTGATTATCATCAATTCACCATTTATTTATTCAGGTAGTGACAAAAAGGCAATCTCAGTCCTTCAAAATAATATTTAAATTTGTGTCTCATGCTTTGCTTGATATAATCACCTGCACACAGATAAATATTACCGACAGGAAAGAGTTTATGAAAGCTTTAAATTTTGTTCTTGAAAACACAGAGAGAAATTTGAGGTATAAATACCGGAATGATTTAAAGCTGTAAGTATTCTATCATTATTTTTTATTCTGTGAAAGTAAATTTTTTTCTAACAGCTATATACTCTCTGAGTTCATAATGAAATGGATAAATCATTAGTATTTTGGTCCATTATGTTACCAATTATAATTTAATTCATCAGAGAAAGCTTAAGCAAGCTTTTGTACACCTGTGGAGACTACGAAACTCAAGCAAATCTGATTGAAACACTTTTCCGATATACTTCTGCAGAAGAGAGAAAAAATTTGGCCAGGAGATGGCTAAACAACAACACAGAGATTATTGCTCAACTCTTATCAATCAAAGACTTTGAACCAGTAAGTTCTCTAATATTTACTCCTTATCTATAGTAGGGGTAGACTGAAGTCATTGTTGTTCAAGGGGGGTCGGTAGGAGGTGTTCGCCGATTTCTGCCATAGCTTGGTGGTATGCAATGCCTTTCAGAGATCATGTGCTCGCTTGGAAAAGTGTCTTTCAGACATTCTCCAATCATCTTGGAACATGGGCTCTTGAGTTGGTGAAAGAAAAACTTATATACAAGAGTCACCTTAACAAAATCATCTTTAGTTGTTGCTGGCTCAACTTTACTAAAGTTCAGCATGAGAATGGGAGTAACAATGACTTTGTGATTGCCCACACAAGATTTATTAACCCAAACAGCTTCAACACTTACTATACCAATATCTTCGGTTAATCTACAAACTTTATGGGAGCAATTGTGACATAGGAATATACAAGTTCACGAGGGGGGTGAAGGGAAAGGAAGGAAGGAAAAAGTTAACAGTCGTACCCTTGACAATGGCAGAGCAAGTATCGAAACTGATTGGTTGAATAAGAAAAATATGCTCAATTTAGCATTTAGCTCTGTTAAGTGTTTAAGTTTAATTCTGAGGATGAGTCGGTTCTAAAATATTTTTGATTAGGTTCTCGATACTCAGTTTCAAGGATGAACTCTTATTATCTGGATTGATAGCAAATCAAATTTAAATGAACAACCACAAGAAGTGAATGAAAATAATTTCGCTAAAGATGTAAATTAGCAGGATGTAAATTTCAAATAAAGCTCTGTAAGAAAATTTAAGACCGTCTCCATAATTTTATTTGCCAAGTAAAACAGTTTAAATAGCAGGTTGTTGAAGAATGCATGATCGATCAGCATATGTACCACATTACATCAGGCAGCCACTGGTTCTTTCTCCATGTTTTGATTTAAAAAATTCAACATTTTACCCTATCTGGGTCTAATCTATCCTTTTTTGCATAAATATTGCCTGCAGTACTGAACAGGCTTTCACTGAAAACAGTAGTGGTTGATGCTTATTTTGAGGGGGCAGCACAGAGTATGCTCGGAGCACAGTTACATACTACATAGATAGTTAGCGTAGCATCAGGATCAATAGTGAAACTCCCCCAACTTCTGACGACATCATTTGCTAATTTGTTGTGACTTATGAGCCAGTTCAGGATCAAGGCAGGCGAAATGTCAGCTTGTTTGAAAGCAGCTGCGGCCACGGAAATGTTACAATGTTGGCGAGAGTGGCACGCTGACGAACCCTTAAATGCGCGTGTTAGCGAGCAACTCTCAGAAGTAAAAAACGTGGATGCCATGCAATGGGAAAGTAATATATGAACTTTTTAGTATTTTTCTCACTACTTGGCCTTGAATACGCTGTAGACCATTTCGACTTTGGGCACCAAATTCAAATCCTCGCTACCGTTCCGAGCCGGTTCCAAAGTACCGACTTTATGCGATTGGTTCTCGATTCCAGTTCCACAGGCCAAGAACCGGCAGTACCGAGAACCGGGTACTGGAACCGACCCATCTCTATTTAATGCATAACACTGGGGAACAGTCATTTCGTTGTCTTAGATCTACCACTCTATTTCGACTAACTTTTGGCCTCTGAATAAGAAAATTACCACGGTTTTTATACATCATGTCAACTTGTTAAGCTACAGGATACCCTCTATTTTATCTCATACATCATAAAAAAATTGCATATGGGTAAAAGGGAATCTAACCTTATGTACTGTCCATACAGGAACTTTGATGGTAAATTATTAAAATTTTACCAATGCACATAAATTGGGGTAAAAAATCATGTATGTAACCTGCATAACTTCCTTCAAGAAGTTTTATTCCTCCTTCCAATACCAAACTTCCTCCAAGAAGCAGAAGTCGAACTATGTGCCTTCGTCTCTAATAGTATCTCCTGCATAAATAGGCTGCTATGCACCTGTTGCTGGTCTCCTATGGCATCAGCCACTCCAGGAGAAATAATCTTTCAATTTAGGGAATGAAAAAAAATAGGAAACCACCCTATTGGAGAGCAATGATGTGTCTTATGACCGATGCTCAATCTAGTGGAGAGTGGTCACAATAAATCATGGTATAGTGAAAAAACTTAACGTGGTAGAAAAAAACTAACTATGTACTGTTTTGGAATCAGTATGCTTAATTTAGCATAAAGCAGCTCAAAAATTGAAGTCAATGGAGTATGTGTTAAAAATTGCTTGTCAGTGCAATAGGTAACTTTATGAAAGAAAAATGGCCATGGTAGTAATAAAGACACAACAAGAAAGATAAGTAATGGAGGAAAACATAATTTGAGGATGATAATTTTTCTCGCAATACATAAGGATATGTGGGGCACTCATGTGTGTGTTTGCTCATCAAGCACTGATTCTGTTGCAATTCATATTGATATGACCAGGATGCCCTATTGCTGATGGCACATTCCCAAAAAAATGAACAAGTCCTTCCCCATCTGGCCAGTATGAAGTATGTATTTTAAAAATCCTCCAAAATTTTTACCCTACAGTTGGCAACTTACACCATGTATACTCTCTGTATGTGGTCCAGTATGCATTAATTTTTTTATTAAGATAGAATTTCCTTTTGATGCATACAATCTAAATTTAAGAAAAAGTACACCAAGTGTTCCTCAGCAATAAAATGCTAGGTATTTATCAGCTCCAAGTGGCAAAAGCCCAGCATAACAGTCCTGGATTTCCCTAAGAAATGCTTTGCTTTATCTCTCACCATCCTAATTGTCCTACCAAAATGTTGTTAATCTTCAATGGAATAAATACTCGGTTAAACTTCTTTTTTGTTTCTAGGACTGTAGGAAATTCCTTATCAAATTTAATAGGTCTCTGAAAGATGACTCTTTAGTTTTTTCCATGCCATGCTTGAAAGCAGTGATTGGATGTTGTGAACTAGAGAAACCTGAGGTAAGTACTACTGTTGGAGAAAGAGTAGGAAGATAGTATACATGTATTATAAACTCTTCAATGAATGATACCAATGGTTTCTCATTAAAAAATTGACAGGACCCTAACTGTGAAGAATTTTGGATAGATTTCAATCTTGGAAGTAGTAGTGTGTCAATTGTGTGCTCTCAAGAATCACTCTACTCTAAAGCAATTTATGGAAGTCAAATTACACCAGGTTTCTGGGAAACATTGAACGTGGAAAGCCAGTCAGTGAGCAAAGTGTCACTACAAGATGTAAGTATGAGGCATTTATGTAGTGTGTGGTACAGGAAATATATATGTATCAATCATAAACCACAGGAAATAGCATGTATTGTTCATAAACATTAATGAATTTTATTTGTTATTACATAACCTCAGTTGTATAATCAATCAAATAAGTTTTGCTAATAGCCACTTTTTAAGACACCTTAATCAATCAAAAGAGAATGATGTTTCAGTCATTTTTATCTTGGCAGTTTTTACTTCAACTCCTGTTTCTGCTTCATCTGCATATTTTGTGCCCACTCCGTTGAAAATCTAGTTGTTTTAAGGAGGGGAAGGGTATGAAAGGGGTGTGATTGAGGGAAATGGCAAGGAAAGTGATAGGCAATAATGCAAACGATTAATCAAACAACAGCAAAGGTGGAAATTATAAATTCCATTGCTTCAAGAAAAATTCCTATTTTTTCACTTAAATCATGCCACTTTGATGTACCAAATTTTAACGGGAGATAATCTTGCATGATATAATCCTAATGGATGTGACCCAGGGAAAAGACGTAGCCACTATACCCTGAATGTGTGGCACATGCTTCATTCTCACATGCAGCAATTCACGTATAATACACTATATTTACTGGGGAGCAGACAATAGTTGTCCAATGGATGTAGATTTTGGAGTGATACCATCACTCACACAGCTTTGGGTTAGTATGGAATAAGCTACACCCTGACTTATCCAAACAAACCCTATGGTTGAAACACTATATGAGTGAGTGAATCTTATGGGGATGGAAGGAATTTCAAGTATGTACATATATTCATTAGTGGCAAATAGTGTTTGGAAATATAAAGGAAATCAGGCTTCTATGGAGCTGCATTATGCACTAAATTCTTCAGTTAGCACTGTAAACATGAAATGATAACCCTAATGTTATTTGGTAAAACATGTGAGTTGTAGTATAAACTATAATGCATTTAAAAGCTATGCAAAGTTAACCCTTTCGCGCCAGACGTCGGGTGGAGCCGACAAGCATTTTCATACGTAGAAGACCTGACGTCGGGTATAACTGTCATGGAGTTTTCAACGCAAACGAGCGGATGTCAGTTCCGGCCGATGAGATGGAAGGGAAGTGAACGCTGAGGTGGCAGTTGTTGGATGTATTTAGGCCCGGCCTGAGACCCAGCTTAGGGCCACTCCTCGGCAATTAGCCTGACCTTCCCACTCATTTATGATCATCCTCACCCCAGGAATCCGTGGCGAAGTGGTTATGTTGTCAATAGTTTTTTCAATGATATATTTTGTTGCATACTACAATTTTTTTATACTTTGAAATGAATTCTTCATTTTGTTCTATTTTTCAAGTTTTAAACAAAATTTTAGTGTTAAAAATAATGGAGTTTTGGACTTATAGCGTTATTGCCTCGTATTAGCTACCTAACTTTGCTGATATTAACGCGAGAAACTCATTTAAAATTCCACAATGCTTAAAATATATTAGTAATTCTTTTAGAAGAGTAAATTATTAAAAATCAAATATGTACAATGTTTGGTTGAAAAAACAATGATAATGCAATAAGTAGACCATGAATTCGTGCCATGATAGGGTTAGAGGGTATAGTCCAGTGGCCAGGGTAGGTGACAGACAGATATTTGAGTTGAGCTGAGTCCGTATTCTGAGGGACGAAAATACCCCGGCAATTCACCCCAAAAAAAAAAAAGCTCTGTACAGAGGTTTAAAACGTTCTCATGCTACTCGTGGCACGAAAATGTTTTCCTATTGTCAGCTCTGGCAAGAAAGGGTTAATGATTCAAAGTGTTTTGTGTTTTCACCTCTTGAAGTACATATGTAATTGAAATTTTACTTTCAGGTCACAGGGACTGTGAATGAAGGAGCTTTTGAGATTTGTTTGACATTATTGCAACCTTGCAATATTGTATTCTCATGTCCATCCAATTTTGAAGGAAATATGGTGGTAATAACATTTTCCATGCAACATCTCAAGAAGATACAGATGCTCATTGAGAGGCTTTTTCCTAAAAATTGGTCATTTAATGTGGTAAGGTTTTTTGACTCTAACAATAATCAGGATAAGGAAATTATGAGCACCTAAAAGAGGTGGGTGCTGCACTGGTTGCTACTGTGTAAAACTTTGGTGTGCAGCCATTTAATCAATTACTCTATAATCTCAACTCTGAATATATAAATAAATGCATACACAATTCCAAAAATATGATTTTGATCATTTATGTGATATCATTTTCAATCTATATTCGAGTATAATTAAGGTATTGCAATAATCTTTGTGGAACGGAATCAAGGCTTTTCTTGAACTTAGGTTAAATGAAATTAAGCATTTAGCTCCTACATGTTCCAACTCTCATCAAAATCTTATTGTTCATTTACCATATTTTGATGATTTTCAGAAAAACATTCCATCGCCTAAGAAGAAAAAGTCATCATTTGCTCAGCTAAGCCAGGTTAGTTATTTTTTTTTCAATCTATAAAAATGAGAATTAAATACATAGTAAAGTGATTTTATGCATATGTAGTTCACAATTTCTCAAAATTTTAAGTCAATTCACTTCACATTGGTGATCAGCCAGCATTTAAAACATAAATCAATTTACTCTTGAGTAAGGGTGGAAAACCCCTTCATTTGGCCAGGAAAAACTTTAAATGGGATAATGGTTGATGTTGATGAAAGTGGGAGGTGGGAATTAGGGTAGGGGAATGGTAACCCATGGTTACTTGGTGCTGGATGATCACCATAGATGGCAGGTCCACATTAAGGCCTATGGATGTTAACCTCTTCATCAAAGCCTCATAAATAACTGGAGTCATTATAAAAAGGCAGATAGAGTGATGCAAGAAGATAAAAGACAAGAGGGAATATCAGGGATTGTTGAAGGGCGAGCAGGACTTCATACATAATTAAGAATTGAAGGGAGTACTACCAACTTAAAAATTTCCCCATCATTTCTGAACAAAAAACTCATTTTCCATCTTAAACATCCAGTTTTCCTCCTTGGGTTTACCTTCTTACACTTCTCAACCCATCCTCCCTCTTTTGAGTAAAATTTGCCATAGTTGTTACTTCACCTATGATTTACCAGTGTCTAAATTTATTGGATTATAGTAGTTCAAAATTTTTATCTTTGAATTGTATTTACTTTATTTGTGGCAAGCCCATGAACATTTATAAACTTTTACATTTGTGGCCACTCTCTGAGACTTAGTCATCATCCCAAAAACTGACATTGATGGCAAAACAGCACATAGTCGGCATTGAAGGCTATTAATGGTAGAAATTTTTCGGTAGAGCATATAAGCAGCGCAACGGATAACTTTTAACTAACTGCAGAGGGAAGAAAAGTTGTCCTGATATCAAAAAACTAACAAATTTATTCTTTGTTAATGAAAAGCTGTAATTTTTGATTTCCATGCATTCTTAAACTATTCAGGAGGGAGGAATTTTTGTGTGGCATCCTAAAATATAAAATATTTGATTTACTTGCTATAAAATCTCCCATACAATCTTGTGGGTTCTGAATCTGTCATACAGCATTATAAAATATTTTATTTCCCAGTAGTTATAATTTTTTTAAATGCATGTGCCTACTGTCTCAATGGCTATAATTTCCTTCATATGCCATTGCAGGAAAGTGTACAATCTATAATTTCCTCAGAAACAAAACTTAAGTCTTCGTTTGTGGAAAAATCTGAAGGAAAACCAATTTCTGCTAAAAAGCCAAGTGAACAACTAAACAAGGACCTGTTGGACAGAAGTACTTCTTATAGCAGCAAACAGCAAGGTATCTCATACCAGAAATATTATTTGGGTAAACAAGTTAAACACGTATGATAAAAAATAATTGAACATAAACTCAAGAAAAACCCCAAATTACCCCAGAAAGTACTCATTATATAGTATAAATTAGTAGCATTAAAAGTCAAAAACATTTTTGATAAGGCATCAATCCAAACAATGTCTTCCCGCTGAAATTTTGAACTCATAAATGCATTTAATCACCTTAAGAAACCCAGCATTTGTGGCAGGCAGAAACTGGGTTATAAACAGTAACTTAATGAGTTCAAAAGAGAAGCAGTAAGCGTTTTTGACATTTCGGCCTCTAAATATGTAATGAATGTGAAATGGGTACCTATGGAAAGAGACTCCAGACTAGTGAGTGTGTCAAATAAAAATTTATGTGGGTGTGAGAAACATAAGGATTCCTACCATAAAGCAAAGACTTATCTATCTTCAGAGGATGCATGTATATATTGGGAAAAATTGGTACTGTTGATCATAAAGAGCCATTAAAGATTAAAAATATCAAGAATAAGCTCCATCTTTAAGAGGAGCTCTTCAAACTCCATTAATGTTGTACAGGATGAGCCTGCAAAGAAAGTCCTCCAAGAAGCTCTGACAAGATTGATGAGCCAACTTACTTTCTGAAAAAGGAATCTCTGCGGCAGATGAGAATTAAGCTTATAAGTACTGCACTTCACAGCAACCAGTATAGACTCTGATATCAAGGAGCAGATGTTATAGCATCCAATGTCCTAGAAGACATTGATATTTTAGCTGAAAAGGATTTATCAAGTGTTTTCATTCAATATAAAATTAAAAGAACTGCAGCAGGGTACATTATTACGTAAAAACTCCTAGCAGGATCCAGTATACAGTTATGCAATATTAATACAATTATGTAGGGACATTACTCGACTTTGTTACAACCCATTACTATATACCTTGGCTATGTGTCTCCAAGCTCTTGATCATAAAAAACGTAGCCTTTAGTATTTTATCTTGTTTAAATAAGCAAGAATTTCACTCTTGGACTAGGATGTTGTTGGCTGTGATGGTGCAACAACGCATTAATATGGGCTAGAAAAATGGTATGATTTGGCAACTTGGAAGTGTCTGTTGGTTGACCACTTTGGTGGACTGTCTGCCAACAGACTTTTTTTGAGTTAATTTGCAGCTGAATTTTTCAATATTTGGATGGAGAATCAGCTGGCCCTAAATTATTCTGTGGACCAATGGCAATGAATCTTGTTGGATTTGGGAAATTTCTGGTAATGGATTTTCAACCATTACAGTTCGACTCTAGAAATGGGAAGAAAGTGTTTAAGTATCTTTTTGATAAATGTCTAGAAATCAAATGGGGATGCTATCCTGATGACGAAATGAATCAGGACCTTTGCCTAATGCCACATTCCAGATGAACTTGCACTCACAGAGTCCTCTGTCTTTGTTTGCATAAACAATTCTGGTCTGGTCTAAAATTAAGAGTTTCACAACTTAACCGATAGCCCTATCCATGTGTACTACGTAATTGAACCATCATGTTACCTAGGAGTGACTATCTAAAGTTGGTTGTTTTCCTAATCATCCCATATGACACATCAGGGGCGGATCCATGATTTTTTTCTGGGGGGTGGAAGGAAAAACGAATGTAATCATACCAGAATTAAAAATCTTGCCTATTTTTTAAGCAACTTGGGGGGCACGTGCCCCTGTGTCCCCCCCTGAATTTGTCTGTGTATCACATTATTTGCACTTACTAAAAACTTAATGATAGCCATAATATTTGATGAGGAGGAACGCAAGTGAGTTAGGTCTGAAAAGAGCTTTAAAATATCGCCTCCCTATTTTGAAGAGCATAAGTTATTTTGTCATTCTAAATTTAAATTTGAAGCCTCAAACTAAACAGAGCTGTGTAATTGATTGGAATGAAGTCAGATAGACTTCTCCAAACTCTTCTTCAGAAATAAAGAAACAAAGATATTAACTCTTGCATGAAATCAGGTGTAACAGCAATTTGGACACGAAAAAGTTTCTCTGCCACACACAAGCTTCAGAATGATGTGTGAAGCTTTAGTGACATGAGCTTCCACCAGAATAAAGGTCATATATGCCCAAGTTTTCAAAGAAATCAGATTAAAAGATCGCTTAAATGAAAAAAGGCTGAAATAAAAAAAATAATTAAACAGAAATATTAAATTTGTGGATTTATGAATAATGGATGCTGTATTAATAGATTAAATTTTTGATATAAGTTAAATATCTAAAAAGCATACCCTCTAAAATGGCTGGATGGTTGGGTAGGGTGTGGGTGGAACTTGCAGTGCAGCCACCTCTTCATGGTGAGTTCTGGGTTTTTTCAATATTCCATAACAAGCTATTAGCTTTACATCTGTATGTTAATTTAAAATTCATGGCTTAGCTCTGTATTTTTAAAGCTTTATTTGATTAGTAAAGCCTAGTTACGAAGCTTTTCAATTTAGAAATTTATAATGAAATTGGTAAAATTTAGGAAAATCACTGAAAAATGTAATTTTTACCCCTTCAGATGGTTTTTATTTGCAAGTTTTTGAATATTTATAAGCTCTTTGTGAATGAAAGATAATATTCGATATTTATTGAAATTTAAAAAAATTATGTCTTCAACTACATATTTATTTTTATCCCACTCTTTAGGTCTCCGATCAGAAGAGGATAAGTCCATTGAGTTGATGAAATCAGGCAGAAAGAGTCCCTACAGGCCAAAAAGTCCTTTTAGGCCCCTGGAAATTATCATTAGCCCAAGCTGTCATAATAAAGGACGAATTAGACAGCAGCCTTCAGGAAAATCACAACTTCAAACTCCTCAGGTAAATTGAGGTGTTTAAATTTAATTTCTCATTTGACTGAATCTTGGATTCCAAGATTAATGTTCCGGAGTTTCAGCTGATCACTAAAATTGGTGTATCACAGATCTGATACTTATTATTATTGATAATTAACCTAAAAAGAAACTTTTAAGAAACATATGTTTTTAGTGCCTATGACATAGTATAACATTTCAAAATATTCTGAAAATTTCAATTTTTTCACAAAAATATAAACTTTATGGCGTTTACGCAGTCTAAAGATATTATCCGTTAGGCCTAATATTTCATGCCATTTATTCGACTGCTAGTATACAACTTTTAAGACATACATGATTTTGATCGGACGAATTGTGTACTCTCAAGCTATGCAAGCATGATTGTGGAAAATATCTGTATACATATATGCTTTTTGAATGCATAAGGAAGATGGTGGTGATGACACTACCACGCATAATATTTCTTTCAAAAAGAAAATCTGAGTATCAGATTATGAGTATTAGGCCTGAGTAGGGATAATCTAGAATCCTCAATTAAAAGTAATTTATCTTGCAAAAACAACCTTGTCAATTGATAAAAAATTTATACTAAATAGGGTGGTTTCCTTCATCAAAGAAAACGAAAGGCATTGATTGCGATTCGTTACCCACCACTAGTGTATTCATAATATACAAATTATTTTGTTTTAGAAATACCGGGTTAGACGAATGGCAATGGTCCATTTTTATCCTCATTTGAAAAGGGCCAGATTGGCGCCCATGCGATGCCACTCCACGTGACGTCACAGGGACCTAGTTTCTATACGAGAAGATAGGAGTTATACGTCATCTGAGGTTACCATTGCATGCATGAGGCGCAGAGCTCAGGGAAACATGTCTTAACAATCACTTATTAAAACTGGCTAAGGTCGGAAAGTTTTCTTTGTTTGATAAGTTATTAATAATCCTTATTTAAGCCAAGCGCTACCAGCCAGCAGGGTACTAGGCTAGCCGCTAGCAGCCTGCGTCGTATCAGCGCTAAGCCTCGCCTCAAGGTCACCTCGCAGGGCGGGAGGGGGAACTAGAAATACGTCACGCGGAGAGACTTCCCGACATTCATACTTAAGCGTCGCGTTTTCGCGCGCTTGAAAATTTTCACTTTTCATTTGATCGCGAAAAATAGATATCGTCATTTAAAAATCTAAAAGCGTGAAATACGTACTCCAGGAGTAATAATCTTTCGATTTAGGCAATAAAAAAATAATAGGAAACCACCCTATTATGATTCTATGTCTATAAAAATATGCTGATAAAAGTAATAGTTTTAATCATAATAGAGAGGTAAGCCTAAGATGAAAGCGTGCTATTAAATGCACCCTGATGTAGTGGAGGGTTAAATAAAAGATAAAAGTGAAAGAATAATGAAAACAGCTGTGCGACTTACGTGCAATGTGACAATGAGAAACCAGTTTAAAATATCAGATGTTAGGTTACATACATAATATCATTCTGTTCTTCAAGCTTACAGCAAGTCCCCAAAATACTAATGATATCTGACTTTACTATTAGCTATTTTGTAGATTTAGTTTAAGTACAGAGTGACTTTGCTAAGTTCTAGACACGATCTATTTGAAACAAAGTTTGTCTCAACATCGTTTAATGCAATGTAAAATAGTTAATTGACCTGCTCAGCCACTTTCATTTTAATTAGCACAGATAAAATTGCAGAGGATAAATTGATTGTAAATCAAAACCACATACTTTATTTCTCAAATTTCACATGTGAGAAATGTAGAAGTATGTATGTATACACATGACAATCACTTCATAAAATTCAAAATTTCAGTTTGAAACCCAACACTTGTAATGAGCTGTAAAATGTAAAAACATAATTTTGGAGAATCTATCGAATGATAAATCCACTAATATGAAGAAATTTTTTCCAGGTGAATTCACCTAAGAAGACAGAGTCAAACATATCCGGGATGAGTTTACATAGTCTAGACACAGGATTTAATTCAATGGGTACACCTCAGAGTGGTTCATTTAATTCAGAAGAAAAGGGAACAGAATATATAAACAAAGTTCACTCGGCAGTAAATATGAGTCCACTGCACTCTCACCGGAAAATTTTGAAGAAAAGTGGAGAGGGAATTGAGAGTTCTAGAAATAAAAAACAAATACCAGGTAATGCAGGAAATGACAACTGTGAAAATAGTCATTGTTCAGAAGTAATAAGTGAAAGGGTACTCAGGAGTAGGAAAAGGCTTACTTTGAAGAGTGATGTCAATGAAAAAACTCAAGAAGCAGCATTCAATGCTGGAAAGAGAAACAATCAATCTCAAGAAATCCACACAAGCAGCACTAAAATGATCAAATGTATTAACATGGCAGATGAGCCAACTGGAAAACAGAAAAAAACTTCCAGTGAATATAATTCAGTGAAAATGAGTAAGAATTCACCAGGAATGAATGAAGGAAATTCTTCACCGAGTAATTCCAAGCACCCTATGAGTGCAATTTATGATTCAAGTGATGATGAATCTGCTGCTTCAAGCTGGATGAAATTTGTCAGGAGTGCACAAAAAAATAAATTATCATCAACCGATAAAGGAATCAGTAATAAACTCCCAAATACGTCCACTATGCCGGACAATAATTTTGATAAATGCCGAATCAATAAAAAGTCTCATCAAGGCAGTCAAACTGGAAAAGTGGAGCAGAAAAATTCACAAAAAGATGCTGACGTGGAAGTCGAAGGTAGAAAGAATAATTGTATGCAAAGTAGAGAGCCGAATAAAAGACTTTCAACTAGGAAAAAATTGTTCAATAGCTCAGAAAACTCATTACTGGCTCCATTAGAGCAAAGACTGGAAGATATGAAAGATGCTGCATGCAAACCATCACAAGCAAGCAAGCCAAAATTCTTCAGCGAGAGAAACAGAAAAACACTTGACCCAAGTATGTCAATATTAAGGAATTGGAGCAGCGGAACAGAGAGTGAACTTAGCTGGCTCACTCAGAATCAAGCCAGCAAATCATCACTGCAGAAAAAAGCCATGCATTCATATCAAAGATGTAAAAACACCGGCAGAAAGTTGGGTGAAAGACTTAATCACACCGTAAAGAATTTGATAGAAAAATCTAATGAAGAGGAAGTCCGAATGCATGAAAAGATGACAATAAATAAGAGCGGGAGGAATTTAAGAGTTGGAGCAGGCAAGAGAGCTTTTCATGAAGACGTTTCAGATAACAGCAGTGATGAAGATTATGTAATCAACGGAAAACCCAAAAAATCAAATAAGAGAGATTTAACTTCCAGCAAAATTCAGGAAAAAAGAGCAAATTGCAAAAGAAATACAATTGGTACTCCAAGAGAAATGAGCGAAATTGAACAATCCCCTCCACAACATGATTTTGAAGTTCAAAGAGAAAAGAGCTTGAGAAATGAAAACCTCAATAACAGTAGTTGTCAGAAGAAAACATTATCAGAGGAAAAGGCATCACACGATAAAAGAGTAAATTCATTTTCAAACGCACCCATCATGGAAGAAAAGGTGGAATCCTATGAGATAAATCATAATTCTGATAAAGCTGTATCATCTGGTCGAGTGGCTAATTCTGAATCTCACCAGTTAATTTGTTTTGATAAGGGAATAGCTTATGAGTCAACTAGCTTTAATTCACCGCCTAAGAGCTCAGAGAAACAAGATGCTAACCATCAAGTAACTGGCTTTCAAAACATTTCACACTCACACATAATTAATGAAAGTGATTCAAATAACTCTCATCTGCAGACAACTGGAAAAAAATCGACAGAGGGTAGTACAAAAACAGACGATGCCATACTCAAAACATTGGAAACACAACTAGCAAGATGGACTTCACCCAAAAATGGAGGGGCTAGTTCTGACAGCCAAACGTATATTCACGAAAAAGAAATGCAAGAACAGACAGTGAAAGAAATGGGTGCCAGTAATACTCATGGAAATATGATGAAAGGAATTACAAATTCCAAGGCTAGAAAAACAGACTGTGAGGCAGCTAGATCGCAAATTTTAACTAACATGGACAATCAATGTCACAATATGCAAAAAAACATGCATGGAATAACACCACACATGGAATCACCTCTTGGTGCCACTAATAAAAATACAACCAGGAAAAAACGTTGCACAGATTCAGGAACAGAAGTTTCACCTGATTGGAAAAACCAAACACGAAATATGGAAAAATCCAAGCATAATAAACTTTTAGTGAAAGAACCAGCAATTGATTGCATTCATGAATGTATCAATCAAGCAAAAAATGATAGGAATAGCTATAGCATAAATGATGAGAATTTTTCACCAGATATGGAAACCTCCAGAGACAGTAAATCGGAGGTTTCTTCATCAGATGTTGATGATGAAGACTATATTCCACCATCTCTCGTAGAAGAGACAACAGTTCTACCCATAAATAAATCTTTTCCAGGAAGAGAGAGTGGTTTCAGCATAAAAAATGTAACAACACGGCGTGGGAGCCATTTTGATTCACAACCTGATGAGCAATGGAGGAAAAAAATGAAATTTTCCTCAAACAAAATGTTTCTTAATGCATACCAAGACCTGGGGAACACAGAAAACCTATCTTTAAATGATGCAACGGTAATTTCACAGGGGCACAAACGTGCACATCAAGATAAAATGAACAAGACTTCCTCAGGTCACTCTTTCTCTGCTGACAGTATCCCAAAAAAAAAGTTTAGGGAACTCGATGAAAAACTTCAAACCTTACCAGAAGAGAAAGAGGTACCACAAAGATTACCACCTGAGAAGCCAGTTCGTACATCAAATGAGGAAATGGAACTGGAAAAACTAATGTCAGAGTTTGATGCCACCATCAATAAAACTGCAAGGAAAAAAGGTGAGAGTATAAATAGAGCTACGGTATTACCCACCAATACATCATTATTTATAAACCCTTGCATACAATGTATTGCACTTAAAGGAGAATTATCACTTCTTCAAGATACAAAAGTTGATCACAAACCTTTTTTCCCTGATTTTAACATTTCTTATTAAGCAGTGGTTAGTTGATATAGCCAAGTTGTTAATTATTTAGACTCTCCCACCATTAGTCATAAGCATTAATTTGAAACAATCTGCTTGAGTATAAATCGTCATCAGTTGAAGATCTCTCAGGTTAAAATTCATTTTATGTTAATTGAATGAGGTGATTCGGTGTGTAGCTCAGTGTCCTAAGACAAGTTATCACCATGAGTGTACCCAGCAACGGGTAAGGGGGAGGGGCAGCTGCCCCCCCCCCCTTAGAAGCAAAAATCGCAAAAGTCTTTAAGCAAAATCAGTACTGAATTGAAACGACAGTATTCAACAAATTTTCTTTAAACCCACGAAAAATGACACGTGTTAGTACATATAAGATATGTAACTAAAATAAAACTATTTTTTCTAGAAATAATCTCACTAACTAATAAAAGGCTATTATAATTTTCTTGAAATATTGGTTTTATTCAACTCTTCCATGCTAAAATGTCACAACTTGGCTTGCCTCCCCCCCCTAGATATGATCCTGGGTACACCCTTGGTTATCACAGGGCTTTATGTTAATGTCAACATAATTCGGGAATCACTTATCTTGAGGTGATTATCAGGGTTAAGCAGCTGATATTATATTTCTATGTTTATCACTGTATTCCTCCTATAACCCAGTTGATAAGGTCTTCGATTTGATGGAAACCAGTGAACGAAGTGAATATACAATGACTACAGACAAAAATGATCTAATTATATCATCTGGCCATGAAAAAAAATGTTCAAAAGCCATCTCCAGAAAAAGAAATGATAGTGATTTAGGCTTGTGCACGAAGAGACCAAGCACTTTGAGGAATAGCATGGTTGATAAGCAAAGTAACAAGAGGAAGACTTTTCCGCATCTAATTCAAGGTAATTATAAATACTAACTTCATCAAAAATCAATATTTTTGCAGAGTAATTCTTTGATGCGCACCACTTATGTGATACTAAATTTTAAAAATATGTAGGTATTAACCAGGCTTAGGAGGCGGTCGATGTATGTATTCCTCCCTTTATTTCCCTTCTCTCTCAAGCTCAGCAATTTCTCCTTTCCTTTCGTTTCCCACATTCCCTAACACCCAACCCCTTCGGCTGCAGGAAGTGCTTGCAAATAGGTGATCTTATATTGAGACATTTACCTGAATAGCGTGAACCAAAATTTTTTATTTCACTGACAGATGTATCTTACTGTACTTAAGTATCAAATAAGGCTCTAGGGATAGTAAGACTCATGAGTGGGTTATGACATGTGGATGGACGATAAGTGCGTGACCCACTGGTGGATTATGCCACCCCACGTAAGGTGGAAACCCTTGTGATCCATTTGTAACTCATGCTGGGGTAAATGTGTTTAGAAACACACGTGGTGAAAAGGTTGGATTGGCAACACAGGCTTCACAGGATAACCAGAATTAGATAAAAGAAAAATTAGGAGCATACTGGAGCCATGGGATCCATAGAGAATGGATGGTTGCTCACTCTGAAATGCACAGCTGGAGGTTAAAAGGTTATGTAAAATTTCAGATCCATAATACCTACATACCTAATTTCAATCACCGACAATATTTACCCAACCCTATCCATTGGCATTTAAAAAATCTTCACATTATTTTCAGACTAGTATAGAAAGCATTGAGGGTGAAATAAAGAGTTATGTGTTAGCTTGGATAATGCTGTAGCAAAAATACTTCACAAGTGTTACAGTATGTAGGCACCCATCACACTAACACTCTTTTAGGTTTGAAGTAAATAGTTTATGAACAGCATTCTGATGGGAGGTTTTCAGTTCACACGAATAGATGTATTGGAAAAATAATAAATGCTTTTCTACTGTTAGTGTGCTATAGAGTAAATGACCTATCAAAGTAAAAGTAGGTGGAGTAGAATGATTATCAATTTAAGCTGCAGATTAAATTGCAAATCTCTTCATTTACCTCGAAATATGTTGATTACCTACTTATCTTTTCAAGTTTTCTCAGTAAATTCTAAAATATGACATTTTTAGATATCCCATTAAAAATAGGAATCTAAACATAATTATTTCATTTACAGGCACCTCAAGAGAAGATAACTTTCAGGACGACAAATGCAACTCTTCAGAAGATTCTATCCTGGACTTAAGTAGGACAGTAGAAGTAAGAACATTTTTTATAATGTCTTAAATCCTTGAGATAAATCCATGACATACCACTTAGCTTATAACTAGAGGTCTGTGAAAGTGGTTTTATTTTTTGCTAAAATTCGTTTTAAAACCATGTGATTTGGGAGTTATAGAAAATCTTGGTGGTGTCATTATAGGGCTACAATTTTCCCACATTTATAGGCGTTTTATTATTTTATGGTACACGTGTCATGAATACTTATAGTCTTGGTGAATACGATCGGCTAACAGCAAATTCCCACTACCTCATATGTGCATACTTCAAGAGCCATTCCATAATTTTTGGATTGTCAAGTTTCTCTACACTAAATAAAGCCTTTAACCCTTTCGCGCCTAATGCCACACCTGTGCGGCGTGAATTTTCCTAACCTAAGCAACGAATGCCGCGCCTGTGCGGCACAGGTCGAAAAAAGTGACCGTGGCAGACACAAAAGACCCACGGACGCGGTCGCCCCTCGTGATCCGCCTTAGCGCGAGCCCAGTCCCTCCTTCGGCCGCTCAGGTCGACCCTTTCCTATCCTCTGCATGCGGTCAACTACTGTTATTTGCAGTGAGTTTTCCAAAAAAATATTTGTTGCTTACTTTTGATATCCAATGCTATAAATGAATTCATCTTTTTTTGCTGGCCAAATGGAAATTTCAAACAAAATTCTAACCTCAATATCAACGGAGTTATAGAACACCTAGTAAATATACTAAATCCGTCTATATCAACGTTAGAACTTCGTTTCAAATTTCTGCACGCTCAGAAAAAAACACAAAATTCATTTTGAATGTAAAAAATCGATGCGAACAACAAATATTTGCATATATTTTGCATTAATATTTTAGCCAGTTGACCGCGGACTTGTCCTAGGAAGGGGCTTTCAATCCTTCTAGGGGTCTGGGACAGAGGCCGAGGAAAGGGATCGGCGCCCCCCTGAATTGGGTCAAAAAATGGTTAGGAAAGGAACTACGGCCTTCCGTCGACGCGAGGAAGCTTCGTGCAGAGGAGTAAAGAAAACTTTCAAGAGACTCGTATTGAGGAAGAATTTCCCTCAACGATAGTCCGGCGCGAAAGGGTTAAAAATGCTTCTGTAGTAGCAACAACAAACTCCTTCGCTTTCTATGACTGAGTGACTGTGTGTTCAAATGATAGCTGTCGTTTTGCGGGTCCCCTGTCTTTTGCATGTTTATGTGTATCGCTACTGATGTGCTTTAACAAAGTGTAACATCTTTCAAATTAAAATCTTTTATCGCAAACTTTGCTAAGTAATAATCAGTCCTTCTCAGCTGAATTCACTTGCCCTGGTATGAACAGTACCACTAGCTTTTGGCATTTTAAAATTCCTATCCATCGTTCGATATATAAAGCTGGAACTACGATAAAAAAACAGTCCAACCGAAAAACACAACCTATCACGATGGTGTTTTCAAACTGAGTGCTGGGTAGCTACGGCATAACCATAGTACTATATAACTTATAAATTGGGCGAAATGTTTCATGCTGTGGGTTCCCTTTCGATACCCCTCACCAGTGGCGGCGCATGCGTATACGCATGTTAGCAAGTGCACACCCAAAGATGAATAAATTATAAAAGAAAACTATTCCTTTGCAACGCGAAGGATAAAAGTACTGTCTGCATATGCAAGAAACATGAGCCTGCGAACGCTACAGCTATCTCCCTTTCGAATTCACCTAGCTCTACTAGTGTGCGATCCCGTGGCATCATGCCGGGCGCATTTTCAGTCTGTGCGATCGCTTGAGGGAGCTCTGGCAGGACGAGGTAAGTGGGGGGGTATGTGCTGTTCAAAGGGGCGATGGGAGCAGACTCAAAACCATGCGAATGCGCACGCGCATGTTTTTGGTGACTGACTAGCAGGTAGTGTAGTGGTGTAGCCGGCACCTACACTACCTGCGCCCAGGATCCTAGTCCGTCTACAGAGCCATCTGTATAGCCGTTTTCTACACTACAGTGTGTCCTCGTTTAACGTCGTCCCGTTTAACGTTGTTTCACGATAACGTTGTCCAAAAATTGAAACCCTTGATCATTTAACGTCGTTATTGCTTCGCGATAACGTTGTTCAAATTATGCGCGGCGAAAAAAAATGAATGGCGAATAGGACGCAAGCGCATCTTATGTATAGTAAATATTACTATATTAATGCGATTGGTAATTTTCGCTCGACAGAAAAGGTTGGCGTGGGTAGCGTATGTTAAATATGCGTCTGAGCGAATAATTATCGCCTCATTTACCCATTATCCGTTTATTTTTCTGATGCCAACCGAAAAAAATGTCCACGAAGAAGAGTGGCTATCCTGGCGGTTCTTCAGACGTGAAGAAAAAACGGCGATATTAGAACAAAAACTTGGTATTATTAAAAGAATTGAAGAAGGTGCAACTGCTGGAGAGATCGGTCAAGTTTTAGGTTTGCAGGTCGAGTTTTTACAATTAAAATTTCTTCTGTTACTGAAAATATCGATGTTTCGCCATTAAAATACTTTCTTTTTAGTTTTTATATTTCATTTAATAATGCCTTCTTCCCAACCTTTTCGTTATGAAAATTCGTTTAGTTTCGAATGAATCGTTATAATGCTGAAGTGAATAATCGGTAATGAATGTTTCTCGCGATTTCCGCCGGGTTAAAGAATTATATCATCACGAAAATTGACTCGCCCTTCATCCTCGTGCTTCCGAGTGTCAGATTCAGATTTTTTTCGTTTTGGCCTGATTCAGGTGTCTCCCGATTGGTCACAAAGTCTGCTTAAAGTTACGGCGCCGATAATTGGCCTCCTTGGATTCTCGCCCGGGAAATTCTGGATTCTTCACGAAGAAATGGATTGTTAGGAACATGGCTAGGAACTAGAGGTGGGTTAAACTGTTCATTTTTATGAACCGTTCACTTTGATCCTGTTCAGTAAAAAGAACAGTTCAAAATATCGGTTCATAGTGAACAGGTAGGGTCATTCGGTAGAAAATATTGTTTATCATGCGTTTAGAGTACATGAAAGCTTAGTGTGGTATCTTAAGGTTTGTGGAGAGTGTTATGGTAATTTCGAGCAAGAATCGCGTTTTAAACAATATTTTTGGAGATGCATCCACATTAAAAAATTTCATCGTAGGCGCCAAAAACTAAGTCCAAATATCAATTTGGTAAAGGGACCGAAAAAAATGTTCCACAATCATGAGTTCAATCGTTTCCTAAGTTCATGAATCACGTTTTAAACAATATTTTTGGAGATGCATCCACAGATCCACAAATGTTCAAAATACGAAATCAAAATGAACGCGATTTCCCAACTGAACGCCCCGAGGAAACTAATATTTGATCTAATATTTCGAACGGTTCGAAAGAACTGATATTTTAAATATCAGTTCAAATATTAGTTATTTCGAACGGTTCTAAAGAACTAATATTTTAAATATCAGTTCAAATATTAGTCATTTCGAACGGTTCAAAAGAACTAATATTTTAATTATCAGTTCAAATATTAGTTAGAACGAACCGTTCAGTGGCTATCGGAGGGGAATAGTAGAGAAAGAAGGGGAGGGGCTCGGTCGTCTACGACGCACTTCGGCGGCCTTGGATGGCCTCCGTCGTAACCGCCAACTGTTGTACCCACAACGCACTTGCTCGAGTAAGCTGCAGTTCAAAATGCCTCTTGATGATCATACCTACTGTACCGAGTACGCCGCAATTGTGCAGTGCCGACATGAACAGTGAACAGGGTGTTTTAGAGAACGGTTCATTTTCGAACCGGTTCATTTCAGTGAACAGTTCGTTTTGCCAGTTCGGTTCTTTTTGACCCATCTCTACTAGGAACCAATTTAAATTTTTTACATTGTTTCTTATGGGAAACACTGCATCGTTTAACGTTGTTTCGCTTAACGTCGACTTTTTCAGGAACGAATCAACAACGTTAAACGAGGACTCACTGTACTTCCTCATAGGGTGTAAGGAAAAGAGAATGAATTTCAACTACCGTCACTTGTAAAGGTGTGTTGAGAATAATTATTTTCATACATGCTAATATTATTTCTGTTCATGCAATTTTAAGGGTAGAGTGTACCAGTGATATGTTTTGCTTGCTATGTATTCTATTACAACGAAATATGACGCTCATGGATTAGGATTAACATAATATAATTAAATCATCCTATATCTGCTCTAATGCACACCCAAGATAAATTACCACCAGCCGCCACTGCCCCTCACCCAGGTGTTGAGGGAAGATAGGGCAGCAGCTAGATATAACAAAATTGCTTAGTTTTGATTACAGCTGTTGCCTATTGGTCCGGAATGGCGGTGAAAGAAGCACACATAACAAAACATAATCGGATTCAAAGAAACTTGAAAAATTATTTCCCATTCATCAATCCTGAAACATCTAGAATGAGATGCTTTCTCACCAGAAGAATCAGGCATTAGATTTGGCCAATATCGAAATGATTTTTTTTTGCATTGAAGCTCAGTGGAGAGCCGAATATCTGACGATCCGTCCACAAAAAAGGAGAACCCCCTCTCCTCCTATCCTTTCTGTTCCTTCCTTCCCTTCCCCCAACTGATAGCGCTTTGTGCTTTCAAATATCCATTCGTGTCTTTGGATGTATTTAAACGAATCGAATCTCGCAGTTGACGGCACGGCACCGTTAACGGCCGCCGTGGTCACCTCGGCGCCCATTTCAATCCGGCCCGGCGGTGCGCCGTCTACGGGGTGAAATACAGGCAGTGGTACATTGAGGCCGCTTTTTGACGAAACGACTTTTCGCCCGCTGCCGTTCACGTCACGACGCCGTGAAATTCAGGCCGCTTTCAGACGACACGACTCTCTGCCACGCTGTGGGCCGTGCAGTGAACGGCGTCCCGGTCCCAGCCAGCAGCCGTGTTTAAGTCAACGAAATTGTTACATTAGACCCACATTCAAGGTTTTCCTGCAACAAGTTATCCAATAACGCTGTCTGATGCGTCACGGTGAGTCACCGGAAATACTGCTCGGCATTGACGTGTACCGGGCGCGTGAGCTTGTATTTCCGCTCTTCCGCGGCCGCGTTAAATTTCTTTCCGCACACTTTTAATTCATAATATCTAATTCTTCAGGTGAGAAAGCGCCTCATTCTAAATATTCCAGGATTGATACATGGGAATCGAAGAGAGAGACTGTGATAAAATTAACAGCAAATTTTGGCGGAGAAATCACTACAGAGCGCGATATTACGCGGATGCGTTATGCGAAACGCTAAACGAGCCAATTGACCTTGGAATCGTAATGAGATAGAGCAAATGGACGTTGGCAGCATTAAACAATGAAGGCTTAGGCTTTAACAGATAGACTTATTAGATGTGATTTTTCGCTAATCCACCTAAAAACGCAAAATTTCGTTTTATTAACCGATTTCGTGTTATTTCACGTTATATCGCGATATCACGTCTCGCGAAATTCACGGACCTCTACTTATAACATCTGTTGGTTTAGTCAGATGAAACACATGAGTGGTTACTTTGGATACCACTAAGTCAACTTCAGTAACAATTGACAGGTGAATCACCACTTCAGGACTTGTGGCTTATGATCACTTATTTATTTTTTACACTTTGTGGAATCACATCTGAAGATGAATACCTACTTCTGTAAATTTAAGTTTTGTCTGTTAACTTATAAATATTTTACTTTCCTGAAATAGAAGATTTTTGGTTGCCAACTGCCACAAATGATGCATATCTAGGGTAAATTTGTACAAATATGTAGCCGTACAACACTTCAGGATAGTTCTAAATATTTTTGCTTATTTTAAGAAAGTAGATTTTATTCCATCTAGTATTATTTGAAGTCTGACTTTTTTGGTCCTTCTAAGTTGAAATTAATAAGGTTATACTGAACTTTGTGGCTGTTTGGGGTCCAGAGGCTGGATCTATGTATTTGCAACATGGAGATGAAAGGGCAAGGGATACATTTACATGATGATAGAAAGATGGGAGAATTCCACTGATGAAAGAGAGGGATCGCAAAATAAGCCATTATAAGTTAAATAGACCTTTGAAGTTCTTAAGGCCACATATTTAATAAGTAATGAACATTGTCATTTTTAACGCTTTGTTGTGACTATTTTTTCAGCAACTATTTAAAAAACACACTGCCATGAAGATGGAATCTTTCAATGACATGAGGCAACGCTTATTAAAGTTAACAGCTGAAGCAGCTAACGAATTCCAGCTAGAATATGGGAGGTAAGCGATCTTTTCCTCATGTAACATCTTCATTCAAGGGACAATCATACCAATTAACATGAACATATTTCTCTGTTAAGGAAAATCGAAATTGGTGATATTGAAGGGCTCATACAGAATTTGCAGCAGAGCTTGGAGAAGGAGAATTCTCTGATTAAAAGGCTTGACAAATGTTACAAATACTTGTACAACACATCAATAATGAGATCTCAAAATTCCAAGGAGATAAAGAAGAGGTTTGTATAAATTAATATCAACTCTTTCAAATAATACCATCCCATTTGGTATTTACTATGCATGTTATCTAGTCTATATACTCATTTTTAAGAAGGCTTTTGATGAAAAACATGTTGCTGAGTATCTATATAGTAATTATTAGTATCTGATACGAATGGCTTACTTCTGATGGCCATTGGTTCTTGAGGCTGGAACCTGAACCGACAGCAAATTGAACCCATAACAAAATCAACAGTGGGAAAAAATAATGTGCCCAAGTTTAGTGTTGATGCACATTTTTCACATGAATTTCTTGGGTTACGTATCAATATCGTCACCCTGATATCCGACTAAAAAAACTTCAGAACTATATATGATTTCAACCCGTTATTGTTCAACTACAGAAATCCTTCGATGATTAACAAATGAAAGCAGAATGCCATCCGTACATTATAAATGCCTAATAGCAGTGGTTTTATCTGCTTTCTGGGCAGGTGTGGGCAAGGATGATACCGGAAAGTTTTGGGAGCACACGGGAAAACTGAACTTAATGTGATGGCATTACATTATGAAATTAAACAACAATACACTTATGGAAATATAATCATGAATCACTTGTGAATATTTATATCATAGCAGATCTTAATTTTAGTTTTCGTCTCTGCCACTAAGATCTGAGGAAATAATGTCTTCATTCTCACTGTTCCGCACCCTACTGTCTTCGTTGCCGTCCATTTAATTTGAAATGCAACATTTCTTAAAGCTTTTTAAGACTAAATCCTATGGAATCATCTTCCATGATGCCTAAATCCATGGAAAAATCTGTGTCATCTGCTTTTTTTCCGGAGGAGTTTCTTCATGCACTGTGCTTGCCATCCACTCTTTGTACAGGTTCTTAATGTTCATTTTGATTTGTCTCTTAATGAAAATATCTAAAGGCTGCAACATAGATGTTATTATCACCTAGTAAGTATTACCCTCTTGCAGCCTTTGTTTCACAGGTTCTTTCAGATGCCCACAAAAACTTTCAAGAACCAGCATGTAGCTGAAGTAAGGCACCAGGACAGAATCCCCACATGCATTTAATCCAGTCTAAGACGATTTTATGGTCCATCCAACTGTTTTCATGCGCTCTTACTATAAAACCAACTGAAAAGTTTACTATTTTGGGAAGAGTTTTACATAGGGTGGGAGTTTTTTACTATCTGCCGTTATTGTCAACATCACCATACAACGCTAGTTTTCATAACAACCACTTTGTACATGAGCAGACTTCTAGCCAATTTCATTTACAGCTGTTTCTGACAGCATATCAAAGTACACTGGAGTTTGGTTAGAATTACCATTTGTACCAATAAGTAGCAATGCTTTTTCCTTGACTGACTTTATGTACCTCTGAAAGTTCTGCAGATTATCTCCGCAGATATATAGGCATCAGGTGAGCACTGGGAAATCGTCGTTCTTCTTCTATTGATAGCCTGTTTCTGGTAAAAAATCATTGGAACCATCCAATGCTCGCCCTAAAGTGTTCCTGTTTTCCGAGCCTTGCAGCGTGCGACTGCGCTCCGTGATCACAGATACACTTCCTGTAGCAGTTGCAACCCGAGTAAATTGTCTGAGAGGCGACTACGTGGCATGGTGCCTAACAGTGTAGTTTCCGACATTGAGCAGTGGTTTTGAAGCATTCGTGCAGACCGCTTTTCCATATCCATGATCACAAAGCCATGGATGTGTGGTTTTCGAAACCAGGCCTTACATTTGGCTTTAATAATACGAATACAACCATGTTATCACCGCTAAAAAGATCGTAAACTGGCGAAGAAAGCCCTAAATGAGTCCCGAAAACACTCCGAAATAACAGAATAACTGCATAAATAATAATATACTGTTTTTTTTACATAAATCAGGAACATTAAAGTGAAATTTTGGGTTATCCGTGTTTTCCGATTATTTGTGCCGTCTCTCCCCATCACTAGCCCGGATAATCGGGAGTGTGCTGTATATGAAAAGTTGATAATTCAGTTTTTTTCCCTAAAAATATCATGCATCCAGTTTAAGAACTTTCACTCATAGTATTGCAGTGTAATAAAATGTTATTCACCAAATTTTGTCAAATTCTGCTGACGTTCAAATAGCAATTTCAAACATCAAATAATCCATTTTAATGCATTTATAAGAAAAATTTAACAAAACCCTATTCGCAAAATTTGGTTTCCTATGCATCAGGAATTCTAGATTAACTTAAATTAATTCCTTGCTTAAACATCCAATCAGTTGGAATAATTAATATTCAAATTATACTTTTTTTCAGTCTTGAAGAGATAACAAAACTAATGGATGAAAATGTAAGTTCTCTCTCTAAACTTGATAAAAACAAAATTCATGACAAATACAATGAAATATTAAGTTCCAAGACCGCAAAACTGAAGGAAACTTTTTTTCAACTGGACCAGAAGAAAGAAATGGTAAAAAACTTGCACTACATAAAATCGTTTATGTTACATTAACATTTTCATTTAATTTGTTATGGTATGTGAATTTCATACATAAATAATTTTTCACTATCACAATCAAGGATTATAAAAAATAATCCAATAGTAAAACGGTAATTACATAATTACCCTTATCCTGTTATGAACACAATTGTGTATTTCATTTGTCAGTAAGGGGCATGTTAATTTTGTATTTTTCAGGCAGCATTCTCTTTTGTTATCTGCTTCTTTGTTTTTTTCTGTTTCCTTTTGTTTTTCCTTTGCTGCAGAGCTGCTTTCACCCTTTGCACAGACTCATTCTTTGCTGTTCCTTGACAAAAGGAAATGAAACTTTTATGAAATTTGGAGGGCCACATTTTTCACAACAAATATAATCATCAGCTAATTGTAAAACTTACCAAGTGTGAGCTCTTCTAAGCCTCCTTTCATTGTAGGATATCTGGGTGAAAATCCAGCAGGGAATAAAGTTTTTCTAAGCAATGCATCCAATTCTTTTTTTTTGAACACCAAATCCTTTTTCATACGGGGATTATCAATAATGTGTTTCGTAGATCTATTCAATTGATTAAGGATAAATTATTCTGGAAAAGAAGCTGAATACCAAAAGCCTTCATTGACCTAGAGAAGTGCGTACCCACTTCTTATAGGAAATACTTCACAGGAATAGCTGAACAAAATTTTAGCACATACAAAATTATCATATGAAATTATTGTCATAATTTATCTCTTTAATAATATTTCAAAAATAAACACTGCAATTTAAAAAAATTAATAAAAGTTTGCTCCAAAATGTATGCACAAGGGCCACCAAACTCGAAATGAAATTAATATATTCCACAGAAGAAAAATCATCCATTAGGTTAGATCATCTCCCCCTCGATTTCTTTGAAATAAATATGTTTACTCTCTTTTGATAATCAGAGCACTATTAATCTCCTTTTTAACAATGTATGTTAAAATTCTGTGTCAATAAAACATTTAGAGTTAAAGCCATTTATCCATACATAGAGTACCTCAAGTTTCACAAAAACTCACATATTTAGCGTCTCGTAAATTTTGTAGAAAAGCTCACTCAAAACAAATTTTATGAAAAAGATTGCTTACAATGGCCACTGAACGTGCAAAAACTTGATGAATTCACAAGTTATGAACTTTTTATAATGAAATTTAAATAAAAATGCCCTTGCATCCTGAATTAATGGATTGTAAAATGCAGTGTGACCAGAATAAAATGTAGATTTGGCTATAAGACAAAATAATATTCTTCACTATTCACACACAGTAGAAAACAATTTTTGCAATCCTATATTTTTCTTTTTCCCCACTTTTTCTAACATTATTTTCTGACCTCAAGAATAACGATTCCACTGGCTCTGTGGCAGACATTACAATTCCCTCATTTTCACACCAATTTCTCCCTTATAATGCCAAAAATTTAAAATGAAATAATATCGATACATAGCTAAATACATATCTACAGTCATAGAAACTTTTCTCCCATAAGGAGTTTCAAAATAGGGGGCCATCTTATAATGCAGTCAGTCACAGATTCATGCATCTATGGCAATCAGGTAATCCTTAACTGACTAAACACATTATGGTTTAAATGACATTCTACTTCTTGCAATGAAAAGCTCATTGAATTGCCAGCGGGTCAGGGATAGGAAAGTTGCCAACATTTTGACATCCTACTGCATCATCCTAGCCACTATCAGCCCTGAGGGTGATGGCCAAGCCAGTTAGCAAAATTTGATTCCCTGTCCCAGCAGTGGTACTGAGAGCTTTTACAACAATATTACAACTTATTGGGAGCAAATATTTATAAAAACCATTTTTGAAAGTCAAGGATACACATAGTCATCATCCACTAAAATATCTGCTTCCTCTGCTGTTTTGTGCAGCCAGCCTTCCTCAGCACCTGATCTGCGGGACTGATGCTCCAGAAAGTCAATTTCTTTTGCTACTTGAACTCTCTCTTTCACCCTGGCAACCAAATGCTCATCAAGAGGAAAGAGGGGGAGACCACTATCTTTAAAAATATAATCAACAGATTTAGGCGTTACTTGGTGGAACGATGAGATATTCATGGTTAAATAAAAAACACAGTACTGTTCCACAACCTTATAATTTTGCAGTCTACTAGTTTCAACGTTACAACGTCATTCGTTGACGTTGTAACGTTGAAACTAGTAGACTATCCTTTTCTTATCCTTTCCTATGACGTTGTAACGTTGAAACTAGTAGACTGCAAAATTATAAGGTTGTGGAACAGTACTGTGTTTTTTATTTAACCATGAACACTATCTTTAAGTAAAAGGCAAATAATTATCAGTTAGTCCAATGCATAAATAAGTAATGGAAAATGTTGAGAGGTGACATCATTTATGGGCTTCCACAGCAACTCTCATCCTAGTCACCACTTTAAATACTTTTTACAGAAATAACAGACCACAAATTTAAGTATAACTATCTAGAATTCTAAATGACAATGCTTCCATCACTGTATTACATAGTTCCTCCACTGCCTTTTCACTCATAATACCTAAAAAATTTTTTCACAGCAGGCTAGGGTTCCATTTCAGTGCTGAATTATTTTATACAGCTAAAATTTGGGTGATTACAGGATTCATATAAAAATGTAGATTAAAAAAAATATTCACTCACACCTAACAACAATACTGTAACCAAAAAGATTTTGGTTAGAATGTGGTCTATTGCTAGTACAAAGCCTTTCTACAAGACCATAAAGCAGTCTACAATCAAGCACCTTTGGATGCATGAAAAGCTCATTGAATAGCCAGCGGGTCAGGGATAGGAAAGTTGCCAACATTTTGACATCCTACTCCATCATCCTAGCCACTATCAGCCCCGAGGGTGATGGCCAAGCCAGTTAGCAAAATTTGATTCCCTGTCCCAGCAGTGGTACTGAGAGCTTTTACCAAAGCTCATTCTTTGGGAAAGCAACTACATAGGTAATGCTTTTCCTCTCACTAGATGCAATCGACAACCACTACCGATAAAAAGTTCAACAGCAATCTTTGACATAATAGCCTCATTCATTATTAGATGGTAAGAGGTGGTAAAACTGTTGATGCCAAATTCTATATGAAAGTTCTAAAGACACTTAAATGAAAGGCTGATCTTTAACCACCTTACATAGAGGGAAATAGGAAAATTCAACATGCCCTTTAGTCATACAGCACTCTTGAGACCAACAGCATCCTTGAGACCAACTTCAAGGCTGTATTCAACAATGCAAACCTCGACTCACCCACCCCTACAGCTGAGAAATTCCTCTCTCAAACTTTATTTTGTTACAATCCTTGAAAAACCGCACCAAAGATCATAATTTTCAGATGGGTAATAAAATAAAAGAGGCTTACAGCAAGACTAGTTCATTCCTGTGTAAGCTAATTATGATGGCTTTGCAGCCTTGAATCCCACTGCGATTGATGTATGTCATGTTGTTCTCAACCTATGCTCTACTGACTGGTTGAATGAATAGGACAAATTTCTGGAAAAAAACTAAACGGTTAGAGCGCAACTTTGTCCTCAAGAGGCAGCACTTAATTTATAAGAACTTTGGCCCTCACTGGATGAGCCTTGCATAGCCGAGATATATTGATGATGGCCTGAGTTGGGGCTACAATACCTGGAGTCAAACATGAGGACAAGTTGTCCCAGTAAAGGAAAGTGGAGCTGAAGATCCTTATGTTCATGCTTGTACCGATTGGAGTTTTATCTTTCCAGCTCTCAGTCCAGATGATGGCTCTCCCTCCCTCTCTATATTCTAATTTAACACGTTGCGTACGGATGGCGAAAATTCTCGTCATTTTTTTCCCAAACGTTCCGGATGGATGACTAAGATTCTCGTCATTTAGGCGCGTCAACCTAAACAATTTTAAAGCGTACAATACGTATTCGTTAGTACGTTTTCAGTTGTTGTACGTTATTCATAATGAATTGATACATCATAACGTTTGATTGGATAACGTTATATTCTAAACATTAGCTTTTTAACCATGTTTAAACCAAAGGCATTACGCCCTAATAGGCACATATTTCCAATCTCAACACCTCCACCCAGAATCTGCGTTCCTAGGAATGTAAATACCACGGTATGCAACGTGTTAAGACTCTTTTTTCATAGACAGCTAATTGATTTGATTAATTGCTTCAGACAAAGTAGAATAATCAGTGAATGGTGTGCTCTCCAGCTCTACATTCCTTTTGCTGGGTCACTTTCTCCTCCTGTTTGACTTCCATGTATTCTAGCCCCGTCACAAGCTGTCCTCAGTGACTCTTGGTGATGCAAGGCTCTTCCAGTGAGGGCCAGAATTCTTGTGAATTGAGTGCTGCCCCTCCCGAGTTTTTCCAGAAATTGTACCCATTCATTTAACCGGTAAGTAGAGCATAGGTGCACACATACTTTTGGAAACACTAGTGCTGATCTACTCAGGAAAAGTCAATTTTGAAACCTTTACAGCATTGCACTATTATGACCAGCAAATAATTTGTAATTAATGTGCAGACATTACTTTTTGGACAAACCCTGTATACTTATTTTAACAAAAAATGATTGAGAACATGGAAATAAAGACAGAAAATAAGTTATCAATGAATCTGAGGAAAAATACAGTTAAAATCTCTCTAAGAAAGACAATTATGTACATGCGATGCGATGGTGGTTGGCGTAACATGGTGAAACTCCTTCATGATGCACAAAGGTTAAGAAAACACTTAGCTGTTTCACAAAATAAAATATATTGCGACCGGTTTCGATACAGCCAGATGATGATACGCTGTATCGAAACCGGTCGCAATATATTTTATTTTGTGAAACAGCTAAGTGTTTTCTTAACCTTTGTGCAATTATGTACATGTTAAATTTACCTTTCCCAAGAGTTTTGCAGAGGCGATTATAAAATTGTACTTCTTTTGGTTCAACTAAGAGTACAGAGAGGCCCTCCCTTTTCCCTCGGGCAGTTCTTCCACTTCGATGCACATATGTCTGAATTAAAAAAAAAACAAGAAATGAAAAGTAAATTAACAGACACTTTCTCTACCAGTGCAGAAGACTATAAATACTAATTTTAGAAGTGATTAAACATTTATAGGAAAATGAATCACCATTATACTCCCTGCAAGCAATGCTGGGAAACATACATTTCAACAGTATTTTATATACAAGATGCAATTGTAAATTCATAATAATTCTTTAAATACAAAATACAGTACACCTTGGCACAATGAAATTGAAAATTTTCAATACTAAGTATAATTTAACATTCAGCTCATTTCAGTGTGGATAAAATAAAGTTCCTTCATAATTCCACATGAATTTGTTGATGACAAGCTTGATTTTCATATAACATGTCAGTAAAACATAAAGATAATTTTTCTTCACAACTGAAAATGGCACGATTTTATGGCAACGTAACATTGGCAGTATGAATAAATAAAAGCATCTGTCAATTTCACAAAAAAATAATAAAAAACTTTAATTTTGACTAGTTTTACTAGAATTAGCATCATCAGGTAAGTAAATCATGTGTGTACCAACTTCTGTTATTTTTAGATGAAGGGGAGGGGAGTGTAGGCATTGGGAGGGGATGGAACAGCCTGATACATCCACTATATCATCTACATATTGATACCTATACAGAATATTTACATATATACCAATACAGAATACCCTCATAAACACTCCTATCCAACTAAAAAAAAAATGAAATCCAGACGACACTGTATGACAGGATAATGGATGATTTTCCTATTGAAATTTGCTCAATCTGAGTTGCAAATAAGTAAGGGAGGAAGCTGAGATATAATTTTGTACACTGATAGAAGTCATTTTAAGAGATGGAAAAAAACATTGTCAAAAATATTTTCCCTCACGCTATTATTCAAATAACTCAACACTACCACTTATGAGAAAAACGAACTTACCTCAGAAGTATGAGGTACTTGGAAATGTATGACATGGTCCACCTGAGGAAGATCAAGGCCTCGAGCAGCAACATCAGTGGCCAAGAGTATTCCACCCTTGGAGAACTTCTCTAAACTGCGAAGCCTTTGCTTCTGTATCATCCCAGAATGAAGGGTTACAGGACAAAGCTTCAGAGCAGAAAGAATGCCATTGAGTCTCCGTACACCACCAACACTGTTGCAGAACACTATCGTTTTGGTCAATGGTCCAGAGTTGGACAGGGGGGAGTGAGCAAGGGTCTCGAGGACGGAGACAAGCCGGATATCACGGTCTAGGAGTGAGGACGTCATTAGACGTGTTTCAATAAGTCCGGTGGCTGTTGCACCCTCAGGGGTTACATCCACAATTTTTGGATCCTTCAAACCAATAAGCTGCCCGAGAGAGTGGAGTTTCTGCCCCGGTGTCTGTTTTCTTTTGAATTTCTTCCTCCTGGGAACATCATGCACCAAGGATAATGTGGCAGAGAACATGAAATTTTGCCGACGATGCCTGGCATTACCCTGATTTATGCGAACAAGTAAGTCCTTCAATTCCTGAAAGTGACCTGCTTCTAACATCCTGTCAGTTTCATCAACAGCCAAGAATCTGGAAATAAAAAAGGCACATATGAAGTTATTCTGTATTGTCCTCAATTTAACGTGCCTTTGAGCGAAACATAAGAGAAAGAATTGCACAGAGATGACAATATTCACCTAAGTGAAAGCCTTACAATTATGCGAAAAATCCACAGAGAAAAAATCATTCGCCTTGACCAAGGCGAATGATTTTTTCTCTGTGGATTTTTCGCACAATTGTGCATTGCAGGTGACTCCCGTAAAGTTATCACCATGGCTAGTCCCGGTATACTTAAATTCCTTACAATTATGAAATTTTGCAAGCATGAAGGAGGTCAAACTTGATTCAATTTCCAAATAAATTCCTGGATATTGCATGCATCATATGTTAATCCTATCTTTAATTCAACTGAGTTTGCAATTACAAGACTTGTGTAATTACATTCTATAGATGTGCACTGTTGATAATTACTGAAGCAAAAACTTTCAAATCATCAATGTTTTGAACAATTTATGATCTCCAATAGAGGAGAACCTATAAATCAAAACCACGTTCATGACTTCAGTGCCATGGGTACTATTGGTAACTTTATGCTCATTTTTTAACTTGGCAATGACTGCTAGTTTTCTCTTCAATTGGAGGTATTTCACATATTGCCATAGGAAATTATTTGCTTGTTATATATGACATAAAATTTTCTTGTTCATTGGCACTTTTGAAAATGCCATGATTGTCACAATAACTGTTCAATCAATTTATTTGAATGGCTGGATCTAATAACATAAGTTCTTTATTTCTCTACATATTTATTAATAATAGAACAATTTTATTTCTCACTGAGACACTATGAAACAATGATGTAATTCACCAATTTTTCCATTTTTGAATGGTTACCAACTTCTCTGTCTATTTGTGGTGAAAAATCAATGACCTAACCCTTTTGCAGATGAGTGAGGTCATTTCACTACTCATCGGCCTTATGCATTGACTTTGCATGGTTTGTTGTTGCTTAAAACTCACGTGAAGGATTGTTTCCCTCAATGAATGGTTCTTCCTGAATGAGCTAATGATCAGGAACTCTAATCACATCACCAACTCATGATAAGTGGTCGGAAACTTAAACGATTTTTATTTCAAAATTTTGGGATAAAGGCTGAAAGAGGACAATTTTTTTCCTCAAGGTTTCCATATTTCCAGGCCTATAAGATGCACTGTGATTTTTCAGGTAAGATTTTATGAAAAATACTTGAATCATATAGAAAAGTTCTCCGCCCAGTCTCCGCTGCACAGCAGACAGGAATTTTGTTAACTGCCGCATGGGTAGGCATAAAGTTACCATGTTGAGAAGTCTTTATACAATTTATTTTTACTTTGTTGAAAGTATTACAGTCACAGAAACAGTGGGAACCTTTTGCTTTGTACTGGCTCTAAATAGAGCTATTACTGTTGACCACAATAAATACAACCACATTCTCTGCAAAACAGCAGCCATAAGTATAGGACAAAGTTGTGATCTTAGAGTATTAGATGCTGGCTGATTTCATGCCACATTTATGAGTAAATAAATTGCACCTTATTGGCCAGGAGATATGGTATATTTCCCTTCCATCTTCCAAATTAATTATTTTAGGTCTGAATAAATGATTCCATTACTATAAGCCTATCTTCTCAATTTCAATTTTATTAAATTTACCCCACCAGACAAAAATATAAAAAAAGAGAACAGTTTTTTACCTTATTTGGTCAACTGTGGATAGATGAGCATTACCATCCTTTATGAGTTCCCACAATCTCCCAGGGGTAGCAACAACCACTTCAGGACACCGGCGAAGGATCCTTTCCTGTTTTTGCTGAGCCATTCCTCCAACTAAAACAGCCATCTGCCAAAGTATTTAAGAAGACAGCTCTTAGATAACGGATTTATGTCACTATTTCATTCCATCCATTAAATTTTACAGGAAATAACATATCATGAGTTCAAGACAGCTTTATGTTTGTTAAGCTAATAATGAATACTGTAGGAAATTGATATGGGGCACTTCATTCCGTTTCTGAACATTTATATGTGCTTTGATATACTCAAAAAAATTTGACTGAAAGTTATAGGATCACAACATTATAGCTGAAACTACAATATTTATTTATTGAAGAAGACTCCAGTATCAGCAGACATGGTTTAGTGAATGAAAAATAAATGACCACTGCTATTTTCTCACTTCCACCCACTGCAAAAAGCTTTTGCCCTAAACAGACCCACTCTTCTTTGACCTAGACTGAAAAATTTTAGCCTCTCAGCCACTTCACCTTAATCGATCTCTTTTGGTAATCAACCTTGTTAGAGGTCTCATTCATCAGGTTTCCAAAAATCTAAATGTACCTCTACCTTAGAGCAAGTATATACTCATAACTGAGACAAATACAAAAATTCTAGTATATATACTTGACGGACCATTTAGAACCCTAAACAGTGGGCTTAAAACTGTTTGCCAACTACTTCCAACACAGCTGTTGCTTTAATACTTATACATAATTATGCTCCCCCAAGTGCATCATCCGGCAGTGGCATAGCAAATTATTAATTTCAAATTATAAAAATTCAGGCATTAATTTTACTAGTAGTTTTGATTTATGACTAAAAAAATGACAACGGAGAGAGAACTTGACAATAATCACAATTTCTTTAGAAGCTACTCGGATTGAAATATTTTCAGAATATTGGACTGAAAATTACTTTCAGGTACTTATATCAAATGATAGTTTTGAAATCTAGAATATAGATCCAACACACACTAAAATTAAGCTTACACTGACCTTAATTCCTGTGTACTTAGCAGCTGCTAGTAGATGCTTATACACTTGAATGGCCAGTTCTCGAGTCGGAGCAAGTATTAAAGCCCAAAACCTATTCTCTGGTTTAATGACAGGCATTTTTTTAGTAGTCCCCGGCAACTCCACATTATACACAACTTTCACACAGCCCAATTTGTTTTTAGAGTTCTTCTTATTCTTTAGACTATTTTCCTCCTCCGCAATATCAAAGTCTTCAGAATCATCTTCACTATTTGATTCTTCAAGATTGCTTTCCATATCATTCTCATCATCAATTAGCGCTTGCTCAGCATCACAATCTACGTCTTCAATTTCTGAATCCTCGACTCCGCAATCCTCTAGCATTTCATCTTCACTTCCAGAGACGTCATCATCCATGACTACTTCATCCTCATCAGATGCCAACTCTTCATCATCATCTTCTTCACTCTCAATTCCAGTATCACCATTATCTACATCCTCTTCACTTTGACTCACATCTTCTTTCTCTGTAGTTTCTTTATTTTCACCTTCAGGGTCACCCACAGGGCTTTCTGGATAGAGTAAACAAAGAGGTAAAATCACCAACATACAATTAACTCACCACTAAATTACATAACAATCAGGTAAACATAAGTACATATCTAATACAGCAAGGAAGTAGATAAGTTTTTTTTCATGGTGAACTGAAAACAAGGCCATTCAACATTTTGATCCCTGCATTGAGTAATTTACTGATAAATCTACGAAGAATGGATATATGTATTAATAGAAAACGAAGAGTAAAATTTTTAAAGAAGGCCAGAGAAGCATTAAAATTTTCCCTTACTAGGGTCCTCAAAAGGGCTGCTACAGTGAAGGAGATGCACTCAAGACCATTCGCAGAATGCCAGGACACAGAGGAGGGGGACACAACCAAGCCTGAATCATAACCTACTACCTAATACCCAAGATATTTTTTGTCTTCTTCCATTCAACCAAAAATCAAATGCTACAGAGGGGGAAGATGCCATAGTAGCTCAAATGGGTAGAGCATCCAATCAGAGTTCTGGGGATCGAGGTCAAAAATCTCACTCATGGCATAAAATTTTTCTCCTGCTGAATAATTACACCATTTGAGCAGTAGAGGGTGATGTGGTATACCAATAATGACACATTAATTACTCAGAAATTGCAGCCCTCCCAACATACTTGGCCTGAGAGTCATATTACTAATTTGGCAAGGTTTTCCCCTTTTTTTGGGGAAACTTGCTCACATATGGAGTCAAAGTTGATATTTTAGTCTCCCCTACCATGCGACTCTATCATCAGGATGTGAGATTGCATTGGACAATATTCGTTCACATCCATCAAAAAGCCTTCAAGAAGGCTCCAAACTAGCCACCACGTAGCCCCAAATGTCCAGTTAAAATAAATTGGAAAGGATGATTGAAAAAGTAGCCTTACAGAGAATTGGAAGTTACCTTCAGTATTTGGTTTAAAATACTTCTTGGCAGTCATTATTCCAGCAAGTATTGGGATTCCGAAAGCCAGAGTCTTTCCGCTGCCAGTCTCCGCAGCACCCATAACATCTTTTCGTCCCTTAATAGCAGGAGGCAATGAAAGTTTCTGCAAAATAAATTAACAACCAGCATGAGTGAAAACCAATTGTTATATCAAAATCTAAGTACTTCAGTGTTCGCAGACTTAAATTCAGCTTGATATCTAGAATAATGTTAATAAATATCCTCCTTTTACGAAAGGACATTAAAAGACCTATAGTAAAATAGATATCAACAGACATTATGATAATGACTCACTTGTATTTGGGTAGGCTCCTTAAAGCCTAACTCATACAAGGCCTTTAGTATTGGATCAGGAACAAATAAACCATTCCATGCAGACATAATTCTATGCAAGTTCATTTCACCATCTCCTAGTTCTTCTTTATCAGAGGAAAGCTCTTGCGCTGCAGGATCAGGGTTATCAAGCTTATTGTAACCTCGCTTTTTAGGACGATTTTTGGTCTTTTTGGCTTTCTTGGGTGTTACATGCTTCAGACTGTCAACTGAGTCACAACTTGTTACGACGAATTCTGACCTTTCTTTCTTCTTTGGAGGAGGATCGGTAGTTACACCTTCAACTTTCCTTTTCGCGTTTTTCTCTTTCTTCTTAGCCTGAAAAGAGCGAAATATGAGCGTTTTAAACACATAATAACTTTTAAAACATGATGTTTCGATTCTGGTAAACGAAAACCACCTTCTCTGTCGTGATTATCCTTCCTTGGACACCACCGGATTTGGTAAGTTCGTAGTCGCATAATTCTTCTATGCCGACTAAACCTTCGAGCGCCCCAGCAGAAAACGCTGTGGCATCTATTGAAACAGGCTTCCACGGTAATTTGTTCTTTTTCTTTATGGTTGACTCAGATTTCTTCATTATTCACTACTACAACTTCGAACTCGTCAACAAACACACGTGTGCGAAAATATAAACACGCTAAAATTATTTTCGTGCGTCTTTTGTTTGCCGCAGCTGACAATGAGATTTAAAGCTATGGCGGGAATTGTCATGCAACCTTACCAATCTTAATATGTCGTATCATTGCGGGAATTGCCATGTCATCTATTACGATTTTTAAGGCTCAGATTAAAATGCCAGTATTTACCATTTATGGTCTTCATGATCAGTTAAAATCAATTAATTAAATTTGATTGTTTGGATAGTCACAATGGTGGATTGCCAAAAAGACGCAACTGCTTTGTGCATTTATCAGATAGCGCACAGTTTGGTTAAGTTCATTAGAGAGGGTGAATCAGATAGATAATGTGGTGATCTTTCGAGCATTCGTTATTAAGTGTGCGACCGAATGTTTCTACCTTATTCAAATATATTTCACCATACATACCTATTTATCACGTTCCATTATCCAATCGTCCAATATTTTCAGGAAACCGATTTTTTTAGCGTAAGCTAGTTGTGGAAACTAGGGTGGAATAACAGTCGATATATCAGGTTGAACTGGAGTGCAGAGGTCCATTTAAATATGAATTGTTTTGAGTTTGGATGTTAGTCTCTGTATTGAATCCCAAACTCGAAAGATTACATTAATTTACAGTAAGATAATATGTTTATTACAAGAGAACCTAAAATAGATCGTACATTATTTTCCATTGAACTAATCTTAAACTTTTATAAATAGAAAATTACAACCATTCCTAAAAAAATCCCCTTAATGCTACCCGCATTTCTTTCTTTAAATTCCACAGCTGCATCGTTTAAAAACCTGGAATTGTTCCTTCGCGGGTTAATATCATCCGGGGTTTTATCCGGGTTTTAATGCATTTTTCAAATTACTCACTGTATTTACTAAAGTTGAGAATTTTGCATTGCTATCCCTTAATATTTATAAAATTTTGATTATTTGATTTATTTAATGATTTGAGAGTAATGGGGTGGCTCGGGTGCCAACAAATCCTACGGAAGCGATTTCATTATGATATACTATTACCTTTCCACGAGAATGTGTTTCAAATAATAAATGTATGTGGAAAATGTGAACCCCTTAAGGAGATATGCAGGAATTAGTCAACGTTGAGAACATTGACCTAGGGTTAGTTCCATTTTCTCACTACTTGCAGCCAAGCGCTGATAGTGCTTATTCAAAAGGCGAAGGGTAATTGGATCAACTACACAGAATTGGATGAAAAAGAAATCGATGCCTTTTGATTTGGTAATAGGGTGGTTTCCTATTATTTTTTTATTGCCTTAATCGAAAGATTATTACTCCTGGAGTAAGTATTTCACGCTTTTAGATTTTTAAATGACAATATCTATTTTTCGCGATTAAATGAAAAGTGAAAATTTTCAAGCGCGCGAAAACGCGACGCTTAAGTATGAATGCCGGGAAATATCTCCGTACGTCGTATTTCTGGTTCCCCCTCCCGCCCGGTGAGGTGACCTTGAGGCGAGGCTTAGCGCTGATACGTCGCAGGCTGCTAGCGGGTAGCTGAGTACCTAGCTGGATGGTAGCGCTTGGCTTAAAAAAGGTTTATTGATACCTTATCAAACGAAGAAAACTTTCCGACCTTAGCCAGTTTTAATAGGTGATTATTAAGACATGTTTCCCTGAGCTCTGTGCCTCATGCATGCATTGGTAATCTCAGACGATGTAAAACTCCTATCTTCTTGTATAGAAACTAGGTCCCTGTGACGTCACGCGGAGTGGCATCGCATGGGCGCCAATCTGGCCTTTTTCAAATGAGGATAAAATTTGACCCTTGCCATTCGTCAAAACCGGTATTTCAAAAACCAAATAATTTGTGTATTATGAATACACTAATGATGGATAACGAATCGCAATCAATGCCTTTCGTTTTCTTTGATGAAGGAAACTACCCTATTGTTTATATCTTCTTCAATATATAATCCAAAGGAAATATGTTTAGAAATAGGGTAGTCTGAAAAAGAGTTGCATCTTCTGATCATGAATGTCATGGTTGCAGCTTTGATAGAATGTATTTTATACAGTTTATATCACGGTCTTAGAAAAAGAGAGTTTTTATCAATACTATGATGAAGACAATCGTCGAGGGAAAAATGGATGGCAACAACGGAAAAGGAAGACATCAAACAGAATATAAGGAACAGATAAAGAAGGATGTGAAAGAGAAGAAACATGTATGTGTGAAAAGATTAGTTGATTGGAGAATTGAAAGGAGAGTTGCGTCAAATCAATCTTGGGATTGCTACCCAGTGGTGGTAATTAATACTACAGCACAGACATATAGATGTATAAAAGAGGATGTCTGTTTGTCTGTCCACCGTGCGTTTCCATACGGCTGCACGGATTTCGACTAAAATTGGTACAAAGGTGCATCCCATGCAATAAAACACTGTAGTGCTACTTTCGGTAGCGTCCAACGCATCTTTTGCGTCGTTTTCTCATTACAATTTGTTACGTCACGTCATTCAACTTCTGCGGTTGAAAATCCTGCCGGGTAGGCACACCTCTTGACAAGCTCAAAGAGGAAACATACAAATCCTGCTATGTGACCATGAATAGGGTGGTTTCCTATTATTTTTTTATTGCCTAAATCGAAACGTGTGCGTATGTCAAGCCTCCTGGGGTACGTATTACACGCTTTTAGTTTATTAAAAGACGATATCTATTTTTCGCGATTAAATGAAAAGTGAAAATTTTCAAGCGCGCGAAAACGCGACTGGTAAGTATGAATGCCAGGAAAACTCCGCGTGACGTCGTTCTGGTTCCCGCTGCCGCAAAGTGAGGTGACCTTGGGGCGAGGCTCTGAGCGCTGATACGACGCAGGATACTAGCAGGTAGCAGAGTACCATTCTAGCTGGTAGCGCTTGGCTTAAATTAGGATTATTAATACTTACCTTATCAAGCGAAGAAAACATTCCGACCTTAGGCAGTTTTAATAAGTGATTATAAACACATGTTTCCCTGAGCTCTGTGCCTCATGCATGCATTGGTAACTTCAGGCGATGTAAAACTCCTATCTACTCGTATAGAAACTAGGTCCCTGTGACATCACGTGGAGTGGCATCGCATGGGCGCCAATCTGGCCTTTTTCAAATGAGCATAAAATTGACCCTTGCCATTCGTCTAAATCGGTATTTCTAAAACCAAATAATTAGTATATTATGAATACACTAATGGTGGGTAACGAATCGCAATGAAAGGCTTTCGTTTTCTTTGATGAAGGAAACTACCCTATTTCAAGTTCCAAGTTTCCCACTTCTCTGAGTACTATCCTTACCGAGCAACGCTGTGGTGGCCTGCTAGCGTAGGTACATATGAATCGAAATCCCAATATCGAATCGAAATCGAAAAAGTAGATGAATGGATGGTTGAAAAAACTTATCTTTCAACTAATAGCAACTAAACTATAATAGCTCTTCAATCTATGAATTCAAGTCACTGGAGAAACTCCGCCACGAGGAATGAGCAAAGGAACACATATGCATACCGTTTTTTTATAAGATAAGGCTCACACTCCTAATTTGATGGTTTCCCTTTGTCGATGCGATTCGTATGCTCATGTGTACACACGCATCAATTTCACCATGAGTAATAAACCCATTACGTCACAGGAAGGCCATAATCTTTCCGTTCCGATATCCGAAACTGCCGCTAATTAATGACCAGGCAATTTGCCCCCAGCAGATTTACATTCTTTCGTCCCGCCCCCTCGTAGACCGACAACCCACCACCCTCACCTTCCCATCCCTCTTCATTTTCTCATCCGCTTAATCTACGGACACTCTATAAAGGTTCCGCCGGAGACTAGTAAGAATATCGGGAAGAGAATAACGTTAGCTAAGGAGGCATTTATTGATAGGAAAGAAAAAAAAAATAAGAAGAAAGCTATGTAAGCAGTGATGAAAAAATCGATTGAGATTAAAATCGAAGATCGAGTTTTAATAGTAAAACATCGATGAAACCGAGATCGAGCTGTTATCTTCGAGTTTCGATCAAAATTTGATTTTTCAACTTTGATTTTGACCATTTCGTTTGATCTCAGCAGCATCATTTGCGCCTGGATCCTAAAAAAATTTTAATCGATGAAATTTAAATATATTTTTTGTGTTCCTTTGCTCATGGTATTTTTTTGATGAAGCTCCCAAATGTTCTCACCATTACTAGAAAATCTCGTCAGCTCCAATAAAATAATTCTCTATTTTCTCACACTAAAGAGGAGATGAAATTATTTTTCCTTCGCAAATACCATCTCATTTGTTTTTCTAACTATGCCCACTATGCCATCTCGAAGCACATTGATACACTACACTCTTGGGACACTAGTGTTTTTAGATGTCGCTCTGGAGCCACCGCTTAGTGATGGGAAAATAGATTTCGATTAATATGTAAATCGAATTTTAATAGTCAAAGATAGAGGAAATAGAGATCGAGGTATTATCTTCGAGTTTCGATCCAAGCTCGATTTTTTAACTTCGAACTTGACTATTTCGTTTGATCACAGCAGCGTCACTACCAGCCAATGGTATCTTCACCTGTGCCCTGTAAACGAAGTTCCTCTTCGGCCGGTAAAATTGGAAAGGCACGCCCTCCATTATATCAAGAAAGCTTGTCAATCAGTTGATCTCCCTTATAAATTTGAGTGAAACCGAATGGTTCCAAGCGGTGACCTCAAAACTTGAATGTGCGTGAATTTGTAAATTTTTACTACTTATAATTCAAAAATGTCCTCCAAGTAAATTTCTTCCCTACTCAAATGAGTGTTTTGAATGCATTTCGAATTAATAATTATAAACGTGTTTTTGTATGAACTGTATTTTAAAAGAACCGTCGATTTTTTTTTCGATTAATCGATCTATTGGTTCAAATTTCTATTTCTGTCGAAAAGTCGAGCTTTTCATTTCGATTAAAAATCAATATTATTATATTTACATATTAATTCGAAAAATATATTTCGACCAACAGTTTTCCACCACTATACTGAGTGCTGACGAAAGGCTAGTTAACTGTTTGAACTGGAGTGCAGCGCTTTACGGGGAAAACGTGGATACTCAGGAAAGAGGAGGAGAAAAGATGGGAGGCTCTCGAGATGTCGTTGGGGAGGAAAATGAAGAGGGTGAAGTGGACGGAGAGGAAGAGGAACGACGAAGTGATTGTCATGGTGGGCGAGGAGAGGAAACTTCGAGAGGAGTTAGGGAGGAGGTAAAGGATTTGGATGAAGCGATTACGAGGATAGCATGGAGTAGTGGCGAAGAGGGAGCGTTTAAAGCCGTGTAAGAGGGAAGTATGTTAGAAACGGTCGATGGCTTGCTCGAAGCGTATACTCTGTTAGCAATCGTGGACCCATTCCAAGAGCCAAATTAATCAAGTTGATCTCTATTTAAATACATGGGAAATCAAGCGACTTCGAAAAAATTTCCTCAGCTCATACAAATTGCATGAGATTGCGACTTGGGAGATGAATTACCTGTATCCCGTTTGATAGTTTTTGTACCTCGAAATTCACAATGCTCAGAATCGAATTTATTGAATTTTGCTATTCAAATATACCGGAGGGTGCACCGATGTAGCATGTTTAAGGGCGCTTCAACCCTGTCTTCAAATGCTCACGTGCGCAGTGTATGATAGCCAACCAATATTCTACTTTTGCGAGTTCAATGCACGATGAAATAATTAGCTGTATCAAGTAAAATGTCAACAAATGCACGCCTTTTTTCATTTCAGAGTGAAATCACCAATCTCATGCTCTCAGCAGAGTTCAAATTCAGTAAGAACTCGAAGGAGCCAGAGAGAGCTCGTAGAGGTGGCTTCTCAATTTCAACAAATCTGAACTTTCTAAATAACATTAGGCAGTTGGAAATTACAAACTCCTGGTGTCAACATCACGAAAACGTCCAGCTTCAAAGAACTGAGAAACCGTCTTGAACAGGCCCCAACGGCAGGGGTCACAAAGATCATTGTTTCTCTGAGGTATACCCTGAACGCCTTCGAGGCATGCAACACTATGTAACGAAACGGAAAATTCAACCAATTCGGCAAATCAAAGCATACAATACGCATCGATTTGAATCTTGAGCAGAAGATATTGCGTCATCTTGCGATTAACAATCTTTAGTTACTCAGGAATTAAAAGGGGATGTAGGCGATCGCCTCTGCTACGTCTCCTATTCTAGCTCAGCGTTACCATCGCTGGTGAGATTTGATTTTGTGGCCGTAAGATGAATTGCATGTGCATTTTACTTGTTCTGAGTGCATGTCATGAGAAACACCAACGCTGGAACACACCCCTCTCACGCGTATTCTATTCCCTTCGAACAAAAGACTTGCAAAAACTTACGAACGCTAATGGAAGATCAGTAAAATAGATAATACCTGATGCAGTAAATGAGCGGAAAATTCGTTAAATGTACATTTTTATAAATAAAGCGAAAAAAACGTCAATTAGCTCTGCAGAAAGAATTTTCCTTGGTTAACTTGTTGTTACAATTATCGGTATCGGACTTTATTTTCTTTGAAAAAGGCTGCGAAGGCATTTTTGTTATATTTCACTAGCTAGTTACGAACCTTGTATTTATTACCCTGTAAAATTTGTGTTTTTACCAACGCGATGTTTTGGATGAGCAAGTCACCGGTTATTCGCAAAACTGAATTGAGTCGGGGCGGAGTAAGATATTTTTTGGTCGACACGGGCTCCACATATTTCGACATAATTAACGATTGGTCATTTTAGAAAATATAAAAAAGTGCAGTTTGTCGGTCAGTCTAGTACATGTTTTGAGCTAGTGGGCTGGATTTTCTGCCGCATGAAATGTCAGGCAACATTGGATCATGGGACTTATAAGGCCATTTACAGATTTCCTAAAAGAAATGTACGCACCTACACAACATTAGTAAGTAATAATAAGTGTTCTGAAACAAAATTAATTCGCAAGATGTAATTAAAAAAGATTGCATTTCCTTCCTTAAGATATCACCACGATTTTACCAGTATTTTTACAATCACTTAGAAGTGTTTAAAATAGGAAATTTTGAGTGAAGTAATCTAATTGGCACTTGCATAATCATTTCAAATAATCATCAAATATCAAAGTGGCTACTCACTACACTTAAAAATGTATAATATGTAGTATTCTCCAGTTCTGCGTTCTCATGCAAGCTTCATATCGAAAAACGTTTACGAAAAGAGGAAAATAAATTGTTTGGAATTTTCTCGGGTCTCACGCAGAGGGAGTAACTCTGTCGAGCTTTCGATCACCTACTCGGTAGTCATCAAACGAAAGTCCAGATAATGATTACTGAGTCGGTAATCAATTCATCAACGAAATTGGAGATACTCAACCGATGGAAAACTCGAGAAAAGTTCACGCAATCGATTTGCCGGCAAAGCACGTGGACAATATTTTTTTTGTTTACGATGAATTCAAGAGGCTGAATTTCGAATTATTATGCGGTGAAGTAAGCTATCACCAATGTTATTCGATTCCATTATGCGCATTATTTAAGTCATTTTGATCCCTTTCAACCTCACTGAAAATTTTTAATGATATGTGTTATCTTAAGAAAGCACAAGGTACAATATTAGGCAGTGCTTCTTAACCATGTGACATACCGGCGTCGGCGCGCGGAGGCGGCCGGGTCGTACGCCCGTAAAGGTGGGACGAAATCACGAGGTGCAAAACCCCTTGATTGTGTGGGTGAGCTCGAAGTCCGGCGAGTGTCCGGCGGCCCTTGCGGTCACGACACGAGGCCTCGAGCGGCATTAGGGGGGAGACTGCAATCCGACGCCTCCTTTGAACTTCTTATCTCGCGCGCCAGTACCAGAGGGCGTCGGCGGAGGTTAGATCTCCCCCTTTTGCGGGATTGGAAGGGGAGGGACTTTCATTGGTGAGATGTATTTATGCGCGGACCAACCGATAATTACGTCCTAAAGAGAGGTGCGACCGGTCACTCCCACCCTCCCCGATGGTGCCCACACCTCTACGCTCGTCACAGCACGTCCACCCCCGCCTTCGGGGCCACCGCTGCCTCATGCTCCGACTCGTGGATTGCTTCTCAGTCTCCCGAACCCTCCTCATTGCTACAACCTCCGTCTGCAAGAGGAGTTCTGGACATGAGCGATAAATAGGAATATCTTATATTTATAATTATAATATGAAATGTAGGAAGAATAACAACTTATTATTGCTACGATTATTTAACTATTATTTGGTTATATTAACAATAATAATGATAATAGGCTATTAATACATAATTATCTACAGACTTTGAAATAAAATTTACAGAAATAAATAATAATTATGCATTAGATTACCTGAAAATATTTATCTATATATCCATACATGGGAATGCGATATTGTGTTTCGAGCATTAGCGAAACATATTTTTCCAATAAATGTCGTAGTGTTGCCCGATGACAAAAATAAAAATACCTTCCTCCATAAAAAAAATATTGCGATAAAATATCGTGAAATATCAACCAATAACAAATACCCGCGCAATAATATATTACGATACGTATCATCGGATAAAATTCAAATATGACTATCATCGAACATAACACCAATATATCGTTATATTTTTATCGGGAGGCAATTTCGCGAGGGAGCGAATCTCCCGATTTCCAAGAAGGCTTCCGCGGAGATTATGACGGTAGGAAGCGATTCATCCGGATTTCCTTCCACGTTTATACATGTTACTGGATGCTGTCCAGTAAAATGGATAAACGCGGAAGGAAACCCGGAAGAATTGCTGCCTACAATCTCCCGATTGCCTGCCATGTTCAGCAATAGTTACACAACCTCACAAAGTCACTCATTTAACACGTACGATTATGTTGTACAAACTAAAAAAACTATTAATATCTTGATTTGATGTATCTTTAAAGTTATATATAGTATATTAAATGTATTCCCAATATCTAGATATTAAATTCAAATTCATTCAAAGAGAAATGGTAAATATTTTTATGATTTAACGTGCATTTTAAATCATCATAGTACATGCATCAATTCTTATAGTGGGATATTGAAAAATCTAATGCCAGATTAAATATTTTTTGGCCCATGCACCGGGAAAACTGGCAAGATGGCATTCATGAATAATAACGAATGCAACGGCGAACATTATTGGTATCACGAACGTAATTACACAATTTCTTTACTGCAATTAAATATTTGGTTTCCCCGAAGAATTATCACAAGTTTCCTTCATTATGCCAGCTGTTTGTAATTTATATTTTCAGGATAGGTCATTCATCTCGTGGTCTCATGTTAGCTGAGATTTTACCTTATGGTCAGCCCCCGCTCAGATTTTTCCGTAGGCACTCTCAATATGGATTGCACACGGAGGAAAGTCTGAAATGTTATCAATCGTACGCTTTTCTATGCATTAAAAACCAATGATTATTTTCGTTTCAGTAGGCGATGTAGACAATAATTAAGCCATGACGGCGTTCATTCGATGGATGTGGTAAGACCAAGAGCCTTCTCAGAAGATGTTTGATAAAAAAGTTGATAAGGAGAATTTTTTTCTTCACATCGCTCAGCGAGATGCAGAGAAAAAATATAGATTTGGATTTTTCCCATTTTGCAATAAGATGTCAAGTCGTCTTAACTAATGGGATAAAAAATGATGTCTCTTGGATTCGATAGATTATGCATCCGTGACATGGCATTTATATGTATTCATAAGTCTTTTTTTTTAAGCTTCCCTCTTTGGCTGTCACAAGAAATAGCTACAAATTAGCCAGCAAAGACATTTTGAGCAGTCACCAGGTTTTTCATATATGTCTGTGTGGCAAGATACTGAAATAATCGCGCTTTAACTGATGGTTTTACAAATCATAGCCCACAGTCGATAAAATTGGGTAAAAATGTTGGGTAATAATCCATATGGAAAGAAACAAGTTTGCATTACTATGCAACTAATTGTTTTTGATTGTCGTAACCATATCTAGGTATATTAAATGAGTTCAGTTATTTTGATTGATGAAAAAGTAGGTATTACACATTCCTTACGAACCAAATAGATTCAGTTTTTGGCTATAGCAATTTTTAAAATTCATGAGAAGGCTTGAAGGTTTTTAACGAGCCCGGTCTCTGCTTTTCAATCAAAATGCGTTTTTATGTTTGACTCCATGACACGTGACCATTGGAGCCATATTTCAACCAAATATGGCTGAATGTAAATAGAAAAAATTACATGAGCTATTAGCAGATCGCAAGAGCGTAAAACCACAACCGTCAATATTGGTCTTTAAAATTGAGGATGTAAAACTTAAAGCTGTTGCCGCATTAGTTAATGGTACGACTGTACGAATATAATATACGAATGACACACAGTCTAAATCAATGGAAAAGCGCATTCCGATAATATTTTACTCATTGTAATGGATGTACTACTTAACATTTTTTTTCCAAGAAGATTACTTTTGAAGCACAAAGTACTACTAAAAATGTAATTTTTTAATATATTTAATTAGTTTATTAAATTACAAAAATCGATTTCTCTTCAGGTTTTAATTGCTTGAAGCTGGCATGGCATGCGATGATTTTAAAATATTATGACCCGTTACTAAAAAAATGAAACAAAATAAATTAACATTTTTATCAAATTTATATCCTAAAACAATTTATTCGGACAGGAATTTTAGGGAACCTGCTTCTTTAAAACGAAAGCAATGCAAGTTCGATTCCCACTTTATTCTGAAGACCTGGGGAGGTACGGGAGAGATCATCTACAGTGATAGAAGTATGGGAAGCAATTTATGGCATTCGTGACTCGAGCCTTGACTAATGAGTAATGACCCACGTACCTACCTTTTGGATAAGAAACGCACGACCTGTCAGCTTTTTCTGTCACTCGTTCCTTTTTGCAACGCCAAGGCGGAGGGTTTTGATACGCCTTAAGGAGTTACTTTCTTCATTACTGGTCCGGGTACAACACGAAGAATTGCAGTTCCTCCTCCTGATAATGAGCATGAGATTTGCATGCAAAGGAGTGATATTCTCTGAAAATGGTTATATATTTATAGTATGTATTTAATGATGACAACGGAATTGTTGTTTTGCGAACTTTCCAAGCACCACTTGGAATTCCTAAATTTTAACTTAGTCGCACTTGAATTTTGTCAGTTTGCCCAGCTTCCGGTCGTGAAGACAGAATAAGAGTGCGAGTAGACTATTTATTTTCTCGTAAAACACGGGCGAACAAGCGATAGTGAGGATGCAAAATGAAGGCTTTTGCGGGGAGATTACATAAAATCCCTTGGTTTCCTCACAAACGCGGTGGTGCCCGAATTTTTATAAAAACTTCTTCGTAAAGAGAATGAGTATGTTGTATTTTTACTGGAGGAGGATTAAATGGTGAGGTTCATGAGAAAGAGCACTGGGAAAAAGATTGCTAGAGAAAGGGTTGGGAAATCAAATCGAGCTTATTGAGTGATGGTTTCTACCAATCTGCTTTTGGAAAAAAAAACATAAAGATCATATGGAATCCGATGTCGATAAGGAGAATCGGAATATTGAATGTAAATCGGTGGCACTAAACTGTAAACAATGGAATTATGATAAACGTCTCCGAGCGAAGACAAGAATTGCGCAACTGACACCCTTGGCCTAAACCTCGAGCATTGCTGTACGAAACGCAAATTAGAAAACTGAGACAAACCATTCAAGGATAGTTTGACAAAAAATTATTTGACTACATTTTTCGGATATTCGGTTTCCGTTATTCCTTTTTTGTTCCTAAATATTTATCAGAAGGAAGTTTTTGTATTCCAATCTCTACTTTTGAATTGATCGAGTGAATTGTGTTTTTTAAGTCTCCTAAAAACCTTATGCAGAAGACGGACAACTTAGTTGGCCACATTTTGAGGCTCGACGGCCTGATGAAGACTATCGTAGAAGGAAAGACAGAAGGGAAGAAGTGCAAGGGACGGCCCCGAATGAGTTACATAGGACAGGTTATAAAGGATGTAAAAGAGAAGAAATACGTCGCTATGAAAAGGTTAGCGGATAGGAGAGAGAAGTGGAGACCTGCGTTAAACCAATCTTTGGATTGTTGACCCATGATGATGATGTTTTTAGTGCAGATGATGGCAAATAGTAAAAATCGCGTTTGGGATTACGAATTTATTTGTATGCACCTCTGATGCATCTTTATTTTTAATTGCTTCAAGGCATCTTTTTATACATACATTTTTTTTCGCTGATAAAAGTTCGACTGACTGTAAAGTCTTATTGATTATTAAACTATACCCCTACCCCTATAGAAAATTGATGTTTTTCTATTATATTAAAGCCATAGAAAATCGAAACAGTCGACAATAGTGATAATTTGTGAAGTGATGAAATTTCGATATATTTTTTATGTGAAACGATAGAACTTAAATGTATATATCTTTTCCTTAGCTTATGGTATTTAATTTGTTTAACCTTCTTATTGTCCTCACATGTATCAGTAAATCTAGTAAGCTCTATTAAAAAAATGCTCCATTTTCTCGCACGAAAGAGTAGATCATGGTCATTATATACAGACCGTGGAAGAGGTGAAATTATTTCTCCTTCGCAACTACCACTTCTTTTGTTTCTCTACCTATGTCATATCGAAGAGCATTGGCACTCACGGGAAACTTCTGTCTTGATGGATCTCGCTCTTGAACCACTGCTATAGCAGTCTCCTTGGACGTGTAAACCAGACTTAAGAGGTTTCGGATTTGGAAGGATGGGCACGTCGTGAGAGTGACACAGACGATGGGGATGGTCGGATGCGGTCATTTTTCGGAGTCGGGTGAAGGAGATGCATTCGGAGATAAGGGTGTAGCGGGAGGGGGTTGGGGTGAGGTCTTCAGAGGGACGGGGGAGATCTTCCGAAGGCGATAGGGGGCGTGGGAGGAGGAGATAGCTCTTCGTGACCTATCAACGAAGATTAATATATATGGCGACCCTCTCTCTCCGCTGCCTCCTTGCACATCCGATGATCACGGCTGCGCTCACCTCATAAGGCTCCGCCGACTCCCTCCCGTCCCCTTTACCCCACCCGACAATCTCGTAGTCCATCAATTTCTCTTCCTTCTCCTTGCACACCTCCGCCGCTTCGCCCAACCACCCACTGCCTCCTCCTCCTTCCTCTTGGACCTCTCTCTACTGCCTCAGACGTCCACTTATATTATGCTGAGGAGTCACGGGAATTTTAAAGTTGAGAAACATAATCTTTTCACGCGTTTTTTTTTTTCATTCATGGAAAGGTGGAAGTAACGGCTCGTCACACGGTCGAAAATCACACGCCAATTTTTGATATTTATCAAGCCGTCCGAGTCGAACATAAAATAATTTTCTGCAATAGATTTGATTACAACATTGGATCGAATAGATAGAATTTGGATTGGATCGAATATTTGATGCCTATAGACTCTCAGTGGCTTCAGAGAATCGCGGCTTCGACTAGCGTTCATCAAACTTACTGATTAATACAAACTATCCACATAGAAGTTTACCTGAAGTATTCTCTATTGCCGCCGTCCATGCCTTCTTACATTATGTCGAGAATTTTAAGTTGAGAAACATCGACATGTAACATGTGTTTTTAATCACACAAATGCGAATGCATTTAACCATTGTACGAATTATTAAAATTATCAGTAAATTTTTCTTCCTACGCCGGTTGCAGTGGCCGTAAAAAACCATTAATAGCATAAGAATTGAATCGAACTTCGAACACCAGCTTGATAGCGCCTTCAACTGGCTCAAAAATCTTACGACTACTGACCCCCAATATTAACTGTTCCATGGCTAATACGTACACTGAACTTACAAGTCGGTTTGTTTAAGAGTTTTAGTGGAGATCAAACAAAAAAATGAAAGCGGTTTAAAAAATAAAATTAAAAAATAAACGGCAAATGATCTTTTATTTTAAGGCAATAATTTCACGGTGTCACAATATTGAAAATATTCTTCTCTGGTATTCCGACGGGTCAAACCCTCTATAGTTTCCAAGTTGAAGCTTCAAGATAACGAAAAGACATCAAAACAGGCCGAAAATTATTTTCAAGTAAAACTACTGTTATTTCTAACTGGCTACCGAGGAGGACCTAGACCTATGATGAGCCATAGAAGAACTTCTCCTACTTGTGTGCCCGGTGAACACCACAACTTACTAGCATCAGATAAAATCAATAATATTGAAAAAATTAACAAGCTCAAGATAAAATATTAGCCTTAAATGATGGTGGAGAGGTGCAGCACTTTGAAGAAGCCGCGGGTATGAAAGTTATGATAAAAATAATGCGCAGAAGTCGTGCATTTTCTTCAGGCCTGAAGAATTCTATTTATGCACGGACGCATGCAACATCTAGGACCTCTTATATTATATATTCCGTCGTCTTAATTATGAAAATGATCTGCTTGTTGATTCTAGGATGTATTGAATTGGGTGTGGGGCTTCATAAGTTGCTTTTGTGATAAAGAATGTCACGTATTTTCAATAATTCTCGCCTGAAACCTGAAAATTTGTATTGTAGTAAATTTTGAATATATTTTTTTTGTTCCTTTGCATATGGTATTTGTTTTGGTAAAACTTTCTACTGTCATCACAAATACTAATACGTCTCATAAGCTTTATTTAAAAATTTCCTCGAGAAATACGATGATATAATTAAAATATCTCCGAATGTGCTCATCCGAGCAGGCTTTTATTATAAAATCGGTAAAATAAATTCGATATTAAGAAAATCTCTTTATTGCTCTTTATCGAATATTTTACGCAGTGGGTGGCGTTGCCAATTAGTTTTGCCTTAATCAGGTATAGCTTTTGATCTTTTGACTCTAATGACGAAAATAAATGTTGAAAATTTTCCACGAATGTGATGCATCGATCAAGTATGTCAGAATCTTCTATGAAGGAGAAGAATAAAAAACTAATGTAAACTGACAATCAGAAGTCAAACTCGCAGTTTTGCAATGCCAGACTTCTCGCGGGAGCTCTTCGCTGTCGAAAGCGTTAATGTAGATAAGATAATCCAAGAACACTCAATGTTTTAATGGGTTTCTTAGATCTGGTTCATCACAGAGATTAGGTGAACATTTTTGCAGACGGCAAGTCATCGTATCGTACAAGATATGGACCTCTTTGGCCGAGCGCTTCAAGCTGAGTGCATGCCATTTATAATCTCTAATAAGCTACTGAAATTCATTGAGAGTGGCACAGTTCTAACTTCTAAAGTGAACCAATTGAATCATCATCATCACTGGACAACAATCCTAATATTGATTTGACGGAGCTCTCCACTCTATTCTTCAATCAGCTTATTTTTTCACACCTCCGTATTTCTTCTCTTCCACATCCTTCTTTACCTGTTCCATAGAGTTCATTCGAGGTCTCCCTTTCCCGTTCTTGTCATCGATTTGTCACTCGACGGTTGTATCCATTGAGGCTCTTTGTCATCATCATTCTCATTGTCACCATTCTCATTGTTACCAATGGAATCATGGCGCAATAAGCACTCTAATGCGAGAATATAAGCAACTAGAACATCAAAGGATGAGAGGAAAAAACACCATTAGAGGATGAAACAACGCATTTGTATCCTGGCTATTCACATCGTAACTACTCACTATAGATTCATGTTTTCGGAAATTTTATGCTTTGAAGTTTTTTTTGCAAGATTGACGAAAAAGAACCGTCTCAATGAAAACGAAATGGAATGAGCAAATGATTTCAATGAGTAATTCAGCACGCTTTAAAAATGTTGTTGATCATAACTTTAAGCAGTAACAAATTTATTAATATGCAGTCAGTTATTGTGTCATAGGCAGCAAGCAAGTTTTTTTCTTGCCGATGGATGAGTATCAAATCCTCAAATAAAGCAAATGAGTTTGATGGAACAGTTAAATTATCTGCTAGTTTCTTATGTCAAATTGTGAAGGGATTCCACAATCATGATGAAAAAACAACTTTAAAAACACCATACTTAATAAATACTAAAACCGACCCGAGTTTTGGCTATTTGGACACTAGAAAATGGTACTGATAATCAATTGACTTCGGATCGGTATTATTTTTAAAAACTATGGAGAATTACTTGAGTTTTTTCATCATGGACGTGATGATGGAAAAAGGTTCTAACTTCTATATCAACAGCTGAATGCGCAATGAAACTAATTCAAGGGATTTTGACTCGCAAGTTGAAGAGTACGCTAGGCAAGTTAGGGCAGAGCTCAAGTGGCCATTCGAAAATAACGCTTTACTTTTCCCTAGGCCGCTTGCAACTGCTGACCGACTTCCGGGTCCGCTTAATGGCGCCGAAACGCCCATCCCCGGCTTGAAACCCAACGCGTTTCTCCCTCGCCGGAGGAATTCCCCCAAAGGATCGCAAAGTATACCCCCTAGATAACCTATCGATGGATAGAATTCCAGGAAAACATCCGGCAACCAACGGCGACGCTGAAATTCGAACCTAGGAGTACGAGGCCCTTTTTCCGCAATTCTAGAGAAGCAACACTTTTGAACCCATTGTCTTATGTCCGGATGGTTACTGGATCGTCTATGCAGAAACGATGAAAAACCCGGTAGGAGAGACCTCGCTGGTAATGGTTCATAATCCTGTTACCACGGACCCGCACCTACCATTCCGTGGGCAGTTAAAAACCTAGGTACCGTCTTCGGCCTATGGTTCGTGGAAATCGTCGGTGCAAAAAGCTACGGCGGCCACGGTGACGCCTAGCGGGTCAAACTCCCGTCATCCGTGGCGCAAAAAAAAGCTATCGCATCGCGCACTTCTTCTGTTCCCCTCCCCCCTCGCGAGAGCTCCATCTCTTTATCCTCTCCCTGCACCGCTATCTTTTCCTTTCACCCTTTTACGCTATCCCCCCGCTCCACCCTGGTCACACCCGACATATTTCGCTGAACCTCGCCGAATCCTTCTCCGCCGTGCCGGCTTCCCCTCCCTGCCTCGCCGGCGATTCCATTAATATTACTATGGCATCTTAACTACATAATTATATGGTTTAGTTATATCGTTTTGGTTTTATTACCTCATAATTTTATATTGGCCCTTTTGCTTTTTTACTATGCAAGGTGTTTTTTTTAAGTAAATAAGCATTCCTCCGGGTTCTAACGACAATAGAGTGCATATTACTTTGAATTTCGTTTTTATATTTTAATCAAGTTTTAAGAACCCTTATTACTGTTTATTTACTTGTTCCTGAACCACCGAAAATAGCAACATTGGCCTTTTACATCAGGATTTTTAACTTAAAAATCAAACGTACACGAACATCCACGCCCCGGAAAGGGACAACTCACCCAGGCTGGACTCAAACCCGCGACCTCTTGAGTGACAGACTTTACCCCGCCGCCATCGAGGCCGGAAATTTCACTATCTATCAATGCCATTATTCGGTATGTAGCCAGGGTGGGGGCTTTGGGGACTTCTGGACTTCGGCTTCCTCCGAAAATTTTCAGTTTCGGCGACGACCCGCGATACATACGCCGAGGAGACCACTGTCCCAGGGGCACCTTTCCTATGACATTCCATTTTTAAAAATATAGTTACATATCATTCCACCTGCCAAAAGCCAGCTATAGTTTTGACTTTAAGCACATTGCAAATGGAATATGTAGCTGATGTAATGAAAAAAGGGATTCTTTTTCGATGCGCGCGAATTGACGACAAAATTCAATATAGGTAAGCTGCGTACCACTCATGCACCCTCCGAAGTAAATTTCTGCCTACGTACCTGCAATGAGGAATTTATTCAGGCATAAGGCTCTAAGATGGTTTAATGTAAGAGTGGAAATCCAGGGCAATAACTATAATTGCGTATTTACGTCCAGTCCCTTTGTAAAACATGCATACCCTTATGAAGACTAAATATTTCGTAAGGTCATGTTTTTATATCTGTAACCTTAAAGGTATAATTTGCAACCTGATACCTATATCATTTGAAAATATTTCAACACATTAAGAAATTATGAGTCATTACTTCTTACTGAAGAAGATCTGGAGGGAATATGTTATAATTATATGAACTATGTTTTTATGAATATATAATTAATGCTTACACATGCTGAAAGAGTTTTGAACGATCATTTTTAAATCTATACCTTTATATGTGTGTGTAAGGTACCTACAAGCATTACATGTTAAATAATAAGCATATAGTAACAATGAATTTGCTTAGTTCATAACTAATCACATTGCCAGTAGCCTTAATTCAGGTCCTTCCTTAAGGCTAACCTGAGTTACTCCAAGCTACAGTATGTTATTGTATAGTTTTATTAATAAATTATCTATTTATTATCCTAAATAAATAACAGAAATGAATATTTGTAAGTGTTATTATAATTATCATTGTAAGGAGTCAACAACAATCGGGGATCGGTTTAACGTAGATCTCCACCGAATTTTCCTTTCAGCTCATCATTTAACTCGAAAATAATTGCTATGCTTTTCAGCCTTCATCACCTGCCCTGTGTACCTCATCCTAGGAGTTCATTGGCTGTTCTTTCCGTTCTTGCTATTCTTCAACTATTCATCATCAACTATACCTTCATGAGTCTTCATAGTCCACGATGTTACTCATGTAATTGTCCATTCTTTTACGTAAGGTTTTCAGAAGGCTGCCATTTTTTGCTAGTCTTATGAAAACTTTCACATTGATGACACGGCCAATCCATTTTATCTTCATCATGAACTACCAAATGTCGCATGCTTCTACCCTTGACATCTCTACTGCTGTCATCATACATTCTATACCGCCCTAAAAAGGCATGTTTCAGATATGAGGTCTTATACAGTTCTACTCATTAGTGAACAAGATTTTCTATGAAATTTTTCCTGAGTTAATTGGGAATTTAGATAGAGTTGATTACTCAATGTAATATTATTTTTTATGCACAGCAATGTTTTTCGTGGCACATAAATTATTTTCGTGCATCATTAAACCTAAATAGGTATGCCAACTAAACTCTATGAACTTTACTCCCACTCATGATGGAAATTAATGGCGAAGATTAAATTATAACCCAACGCATATAATTAATACCAAGGCCTTGAGCTGATTCTAACTAGTGCTCCTCATATTTATCTCTTTATACATATGTGGATATTTTATTATAATTTATCAATGAATAATTATATGGATAACCTCATAGTGATTAAAAAGAGAGAGGCTCGCTTTCTGTGCTCCCCGCTATCTTTTCCTTTCACCCTTTCCTCCATCCCCGCCCTGGTCACACCCGACATATTTCGCCGATCCTCCTCATGTTCCTCACTCGGCTTTCCCCCCGCCCCTTGCCGACGATTCCGTCGACCTCAAACCGCGGTGAAAGGCTCCGCGTACTTAATAATCCGGGCCGAAATGGGCAGGGCGTGTGCCAGGTGATCGAAATGTTCTCGAATCAACTCAACTGGATTCCTTGCCGCGCGTGTGCCTCGGAGACTTCGCCAAATAGCGGTCGCGTGCCTCGTACCAATGCATGATGGGAACGGATTCGGGAAATAAATATTTAAATACGAGTGATGTGCTTGCATCAAAATAATATTTTTCAAATTTTTATCAATTTTAATTCGTAGCTTAAAATAAAATAAGATTTCAAGATAAAGAATATTCAGATTAGGCTTGATTGTTGCTTGTTAAAGTTAGTCATTTTTTCTTAAAACAGCTATGTATGTGGATGATATATTCATGTAGACGAAAGAACCTTTGAATCGATATGGGATGCGCTACACCAAATGAAACATACATTTCTTATTACGAATATTTGAACGCTCTAATTATTATTATAAATTCATTTGACAATAGTTATACAGATTTTTGAATAGTACGTTGGAAGTTAGGGGACATAAAAACTATTAAAAAATTTCAGTTTGGAAAGAATAATATCGTGAGGAGATCGTATTAAAAGTTTGTATTAAAATTGCTTGATTTGAAATCGGGATTTACAAAAAAATTGGTGGATTAACCCCCCTAAACACAACAATTGAAGCTGAAAAATCAATTTAAGATAAAGGCAAAAAAATCTGGATTTAACTTAAAATATAATGGAGAGGTATACGTAAATTCGAAAATCCACCTTATTTAAGAATAGTAAAAAATGATTCATATTCAGTATTCATTAATAAAAATATTTTTATGCGCAATAAAATCCGTCATTAAGCGGAAAAATGGCTTTAAATATCATCCTAATGACTGCAGAAGTGCAGTGAGTGGAACGTTTACTGTTTTTTTTAGTTGCACGAAAATTTTGAAGGATGATTGACCAATTTATGGTTTACTGGCAAGCAATGAATAAAAACGCCGAAATGAATCGATGTGAAATTTGGTAGCAAATCTTTCTCGGTCGATAAGTTAAGCAAATATGAAAAATCGTTTCGCTAGCGACCCAGAAATGAAAAAAAAAGAAACGGCGACTGTGGCGAATGATTAAAAAAAATGATGGAAGTGCAAGGAGGCACGAAAAACAAATATGAACCTCCGCCTTTCTCGGCGGACAATGGTCCTTAGTTGCGTCCTTGATGTTCCGGACACTCCCGGCCGAAGTATTCTCGAAGAATAACGGACGACGCTTGATGGACAACGGCCTGTGGACCGTTTTTTTCCATCCGTCCCCAACCGTCAGTGCATTGTCACGGTCGAGCAGGCTCCGGATAGCAGCCCCTTCCATCAAGGGGAGGAATGCTCCTCCCTTGGGGCAACAAACTCGCGACGATTTAGTGCAAACCTAGATCCAATTGCGCCCCGATTTCAAAGAACTCCTTAAGGTTTCACCAGTTGAAAAAATTATCCGCAGTTCTGATTTCTCTCAGATCGCACTTAACTGATTCAAATATTCCTACTACTACTGATAAGCAAAAATAAGGAATAAAACACTGACGTAAATTCATTTCCTCCGAAAAAATTTCAAAAATGCACCATTTTAAATTTCTATCTGGGAAATGATGGTATCTCTATAATAATAATAATAATAATAAAATCCGTCTTAATCAAGTTGCAAAAATTATCCACCAAAAACTGGCCTACCAACACAAGTTAATAGATACTAAGACCCCATATTATGTGTACCACCCTGAAACAGTGCTTGAAAACGGCGAATTTAAAATCTATTACGATCTGCCTATTCAAACAGATAAAACTATAGTTAATAATAGACCAGATATAGTGTTGATTGACAAGAAATATAGAACTTGCTACATAGTTGATATTGCCGTGCCACTGTCGCATAACATCGAGAAGACAATTACAGGAAAAATGAACAAGTACCAAGATCTGGCAATAGAAATAAAAAGAATATGGAATATGGAACAGGTTTATATAGCTCCAATTGTCATCTCAGCTACCGGTATCATCCCAAAACACATACAAAATAGTTTCAAAATACTCAACCTCCATCCAAATACTTACATCAAACTGCAAAAGGCTGTAATAATTTCAACCTGTCATATCACGAGAAAATTTCTCAACGCAATTCAATAGTGAAGAGTTACCTTGGTGAAAACCCGTGCTCTTAACACTAAAGCTACTCAGTGAAAACTGAAGAAAATTTAAGAAAAAACATAATAATAATAATAATAAAATGCCTTTATTCGGGCGAGGTTGAGACTGGAAAGTCCCCTCTTCCACCTAAGATGGATATAGATAGGAAGGAAGATGGATATAGATTTTTTAACAAATGCTGATAGGAATTAGGAAACGAACCCTGTAGAAGAGGCCAAATCATGTAAGTAACATGAAATGAATCTTAAGTTTGGCTAAAATAGCTAGAATAATTGTTAACTTGAAAATATGAGTGTAAAATCACTCGTATTCCCTCTACCTTTCGTTTTGCTGTTTATCTTGATGGATGCCGTCTATGATGAAAAAACATACTTTACATTAACATAAGCGGAAAGTGTATTTTTAATAAAGCGCAAAGTTTTAAAAATTTTCACCTTATTGGAGAAGAACATTCAAGCTGCATTTTTATCACATTGCTCTGATTGGATTTATTTGTTTTATTTCTCCCCCAATAATAGTGATATTATTTCTCAGGTAGTAAAATCGTTTGTTGCCGCGAGGCTGGTTTTTTGCTTGGGTCTCATCGTTAATTTGTAATCTCAAACGCTAATCTTCAAAAGAATCGTTCAGCAGTTGGGAAATTGTTCAAATCAAAATCAAATTTCTTTCGCATTCGCAGTAATCATTTGTGGACGAAGAGGCTATTATCAAGGAGATAAAAACTAGATTCCTCCCTGTTTTTCCATTGACCAACGTTATATCAAACTCTATTTTTATCTTCCCTCTTCATTACAGTAAGTAAAGCAAACTGGCAGAAGATATTAGTAAAATAGGAGTGTCATCGTTTCATGAAATACTACGTTAAGCTATGGACAGGGACGTATTTAGTTGAAAAGAGACCCTAGGCTCTTCCACTTATGAGGACCTTAGAGCTTAAGGCGTTGATCTGAATCAACACATTTTTGTGTTCGTTTATTAGGCATATGGGTAGAATTTCTTCTTTTTTTCGTTTGAGTGTTTTAGTATTCACTGTTTTTAGAATAGTTTAATTTTAATTTAGCAAACAATTCGAATGTAGACCCCTTTTGATTTTTGAGGCCCTAAGCTGAAGCCTAGTTATAAAATACGAAGATTCAAGCGTGATGGGGTGGAATTTTTCCATATTGAAATAAACACTTTTAATTTTCCACGATTATAAAATTTATTACCAATCAAGGTTTCGACCATTTTGTACATTGAAGATGATGTAGTAACATCGAAACCTAGGTCGGGAATAGATTTTATAATCGTGGAAAATTGAAAGTCTTTAATTCGCGATGAAGCCTAGTTAGCCTATAGCAGTGGCGTGGCCACGATGGAGTTTTCCGTGTTACACTCCCACCCAAGATGGCTATAGCCGCCCCTTGGGGTTTTCATTTTACTCTGGATAGAATGGTAATTTCGTTCGGACCCCCACTACTGCTGAGAGATTACCCGTACTTATCTCCCTCGTTCCTATCCTGCATCCGCCAATGCTCGAGAATAGAAATTAACAATGAGACTCGAGTAAAAATCCAACTGCGCGGCTACAAAGGATTTTAGTACCTGGAAAATATTATCACTATTGTTGGTGAAGAAATAAAAGAGGCGCCAAAAAAGAGTAAGATGGTCACAATAAATAACTTTTAATAAATACTCGTACAAAATTAGTGTTTTCGAGTCCTAAAAATCACGTTTCCAACATCAAAAATTCCAAAATTTTCCGGGGAGGACCCCCTTTGCCATGCGATGGTTTCTATACACCCCAGAAGGGGAAGAAAGATTTAGTGCTTTCCCGGCGAATTGACTTCGTAAAATGTTCTCGGGATCACCACCGGGTCAGGAACTGCATAACTGCCCACGTTTCGATACCCGACTCGGCCATCGTCCTTAGGGCTGTGAGTGAGGCCTCTACTCAGGACCAGTAGGGCCCCAAATCTCCGGTAAACCTTTCCCCATTTTAAAATCCTGGCTACGCCACTAGCATATAGGAAAATTAGGCCCTGCCAGTAGATCAGAAGTAACAAGGCACGAATTCAGAGCAAATGAAGCGAATGAATTTAGTCTCAGTCTCGTGAGTGACCCATCGCCTCATCAGCGCCCATCTGCCACCGCCTCTGTGCCCTGCTTTCTTCCGTATCAGGCGAAGCCCGTGTGTCATCCTCGCAATTATCTTCTATCGAGGTGAGCACGAGAGAAAGCGGACTAATTAGTTGAAGATGGTGGATGAGATGCTGAGCCATCCTCGATTCGAGAATGAAGCCTTCTACGAATCCGATAATCTAGAATTAGGGGTTACGGAGAAAAATACCAAGTCAAATGGAGACAAAACCGTAAAAATTTTGCTTCTAAATTTGACGTATATTTATTATATTTATAAAATACTCGTATAGGGGTACAATAAATGAGAACAGAAAAGATTTATCTCTGAAAACTGCCAAAACATAGTATCAGAGACAAGTGAGGAAATCATTGTGAAAAATTCCTTGTAATTTCATTTTTAAATATTGCAAGTGAGTCCCATGCCGTGAATATGAAACGGTTGAAAGCTTCACAAAACTCGTGATAGAATTTTCCCTTTACCATGATGAGAAAAAGAAAAATTATTACTCTGCAACTTAAATCTGTATTTCACCTTCAGCTGTTTTGCTAACCTTTGACCTAGCAAGTCCCACATTGCTAATTCAACGAAGGCTATTTTACACATTTTTTCTCAATTTTTATACCCTATCGGGCCAAATAACAAGCTAAAGAAAAATTTTAATTCTTTATTCTCCTTCGTTTCAATTATATTTTAACCCTTCATTCCTCAGCCCTTCAATTCTCATTCGACTCTTTTCTTTTGCGTTTCAAATGTGGCATCGAGAACTTCGCATCCGATTCCATTCCAGCTCTCAACATATTGCACAACTTTCAGGATTTATTTGAACCTTAACAAAAATTTTTTTATCAAATATTGCCGTGATTACACTTTTCTTCAAAAGAATCATTCAGCAGTTGGGATATTGTTCAAATAAAATATTTCTTTCGCATAGTAGCTTACTGCTCCCATTATTCTTACGGATGTCTTCCCCTGATTAGTGATTCGAGTGCTGGATTCTCCAAATGATTGATTATATCTTTATGCTGCTTTAACCACCTTTCACAAAAATCACCAATTCTACCAATGAAATAATTACTAGAAAAATAGCCCTGCCATTAGTATGCGAGCCTCAGATTAAAATCCAAGGTCTGGCATTTTGACAAAATTTCAAGTACTTTCGTTTGCCTTGAACTATTGGATGAATCATTATTTTTTTAGGATTTTGCTGAAATAGTATGAACATGTGGAAAGAATGTTAAGATATTCAATTCTGATATTCTAATTGAAGGCCATTCGATCCTGAAGGTTGTATGACACTTAAATCCTGCTGGCTACGCCACTAGATTAAAGATGACAATTCTAAGATCCATTCGGAATCTAACTGGGACGATAGCCACGATCTTCTTCGATTTCCTAAGCTTTTTTCGTCTCTATTCTAAAAAGAGGCTGACCACAAACAAGGAGGTATTTTGTGGGCGCCACCCGTGACTCGTCCAACGACCAAAACGATCGGTATCCTTTTTTTGCTGGAGATACACACCACCCCTAGAAAAATGACCGTTTATTTTGCCAACAAGCTGACGAGTGATGGCTCATAACGGCAGAGACGTTTGTAGTGATATTGAGCGGTAGTTATCTTTTCATCACACTTGTATAAGGGCTTGCTCTCCAGGTGGCATCGATACAGACTATTGGAGGCATTGAGAATGACAAACCGCATTGTATATTTTTGGCGATATCAAATCGATTAGCCTAATTTTTGCGATCATCGGATTTGAATTATTATATCTCTCCTTAAATCTTATCTCCAGAAAAATCCATCCGCTGCTCATAGCAGGACATTAAACAATAGCTATGAGACATCATTTAGAAATGAAAATTCTTACAAAGACGAGTAGCGCAGCGAGGAAGGGGGCAGGGGGTCCGGAACCCCCCTGAAATATAAAAGCACACTTACTTTGCATCACAAAAAAAAACCAAATATTGAAAAATCATGAATTTACAAAAGATTTCTTTGAAGAATAAAGTTATTTTGATTATGAAAAGTGTTAAAATTTGTTTAAAACCCTCTACTTAGCACTCTGGCTTTCAAAAATTTTCCCCCCTAGTTTTGAACCCCCACCAAACAAAATTCCTGACTACGCCACAGACTTCGTAGTTGTATTTTCATCCTCTTCCTTACAGTTTATGATTTGAAACGACAAACAAGGTACCCTTTAAAGAGCTTGCAAAAAAATAGGTATCTAAATTATTGTTAAAATACATAAAGTCACGTATACTGCCACGAGAAAACGTCCCTAAAAAGTAATTAAGCAAAATTACGCTGCTATCTGCTAAAGAGTTTACGTAAAGATTTAGAGGGAATAATCCAAAGGATTGATAAAATAAAATAGCAATTTTGGAAATACGACTATCTTCTCGGTAAGAACACTACAGCGATTTTAGTGCGGTTTCTCTTTCGCATTGGTTTATATTTTACTTGTGCAGATTGACGATTAATTTAATTCTAATGGAAAATTTCTGTTTTTAACAGAATTATTTGAATGACTATTCTTACTGATTTTAGTCACTCAATATTGATTTTTAGAGAAAAATATTCTGAGAACAGCTGTGTTTTCCAGACTGCAAAAGGAAGGGATTACTATCATTAGAATTATAATAATACATTTACTGGAATAAAATACATTTATAAGTCATAAACTGTATTTAAAACTGTAAAAATCAGGTGGAAGTTGAATAGTGATGAATGTTTACGTAAATGTAATTGACCATAAGAGAGTCTCAAATTCTAGCGATACAACAAGGCGGCCCTATACAATACAATACTGCCCTAGCGATACAAAACTGTTTTTGGATCTCTTCATCCTTCCAGATTTCATCTAAATCATCCTATAATTAATAATATAACTAATAATAAGCATTCATGGATAATATGAAAGAAATATTTTTGGGATATCCTATTATCATAATTATTATTAGAATATTACAGCTCTCTCTCAGAGGGCTGAATTTTTAGATGGGCAATTTTGATTATTAGTTTTCGATGACCAACATGAATTGATAGATTAAAATGTTAGTGAGAGTCTAAGAAAATTGGATCTATTGTCGCCAAAGGCTGCCGATTGACCATTTAAGGCGTATTTGTCGATAGTCTTCAATTATATTTCCAATGTGAAAAATTATTTCGTGATAATAAGAGAAAGAAATAAAATGCTAATAATAGATTATGAACTCAATGCAATAGAATGGCGATGCTCCATCGCAAAGGTAAGGAAAATAATTGCGCTTCTGGCCATCTTGGGGGAACTTTGGGGATCTTCTTCGAGTATTGTACTCCATATAGATACGTAGAGAATGCATGTAACTTTGGTATTTCTTCCTCAGCTCGTAAATTTGGTTTGAATTGTTGATCAATATCATTTGGATAGAAAAATACCCGTAGGTACATTGCCCGGAAGTGCTTACTTTCATGACAAAAACATGAATTCATGTTATTCAAGTAATTTTAACCATGGATATGATTAGCTATCGACTACGCATATAGACTTTGGTGATAATGTACTATAATAGATAATTCTCGTACCCTTCCAACTCTATCAACTACTTACCTGTTTTTTCCTCTTTAGCGTGCTATGATAAAACGCGAGTAGTTTAGACAGTGAAAGCAGAAAAATTTCCACGAAATTTCCTCTTCCAATATTCACATAATTGTAGTCTTCAGATTGGCTTACGGCCTATGACTAATGATCCGTAAGGTCACAAAATATCGACAGTCGGAAATGGATATAGTCGAGGTCTAAGCCTGAATGGATCGAATCAATACCAAATGTCATCATCTTTGGAAAAAAACATCGGTCGTACTTATTATTCGTCGAATAAGCCCGAGAGGAAAGTTCTGCATGGGATGCAAACAAGCCCGCCCCATCCCCAGCAGTCATGGACCACTCCCCACTGCAAAAAGGGGGAGTCGAGAGTGGACGCCGCCGGTATAAAAGCGATCTCCGGCATGCGGAAGGGAGGATCTCCCGCGACCCACCCTCGGCCTCCGCGCATAAAACAGCCGCCGAAGCAAACCTCGCGGTATGGCGGGGAAAACTCGTCAGGCCGCAACCTCAGAGAGAACGAAGGCTCGTATGATGGCTACGCAGTAAACAAAAGCCGAGGCCAATATTGACCCATCAACTATCGTATTACCATAAGAAATGGAAACAGTAAAGTAAATATTAATTGATAGATTTTATTCAAGTTTGATAGTATTCCTTCTTCGTGAATATGAAATTTAGTGTAAAAAATCGTAATTCAAAGAAGGCTCGAATTGGCAATTCTCGTTCTTCTCTTGTAAAATCCTCGTGCTGAAGACCAAGGGACACCTTATTTGGCCACATGGTGAAGCTGGATAAAAAAATGGTGGAAAGACAATTGGAAGGGAAGAAGGACAAGGGATGGCCCCAAATGAGTTACGTAGAATAGTTTACAAAGAATGGAATGGGGAAGAAATGCGTCACTTTAGAACATATTCACAAAAGAAAAGGCTAGCGAATAAGAGAGAAGAATGCAGAGCTGCGTCAAACCAATCCCAGGACTGATGAATTCTGATGGCGATGGATTCAAACCATAAAAATAAACGAAATCTAACTAGTCAGCCTATCAGGCCCATTATATCTATCACGTTATCTATATTTCCACCATTTCAATCTTGCTCTCATGTTCAATACCCGAAAATCGCTATCGCATACGTATACTAAAAAAAAAAAAAGAAAACAGAGTTCATGGATTGAATGACGCGTCATGACGCCTATACAATTAACACTACTTTATAGAGTCAAAAGCCGTAGGCCAATCCGCAGAAAGACTGTCAAGTAAAAATGGGAAGAGGAAGTTATGACAATTTTTTTGCTTTCGCCGTCTATCTAAGCTATTCGTTTTTTTTATCATAAAAGGCCAAAGAGGAAGTAAACGGGTATTAAGATAGAGTTTGAAGGGTAAGAAGAGAAGATATAATAAGGGAGTATTGAACAAGCGCTACTTATAACAAATGTACTACCAAAACAAATCTTTCTGCTAAACTGATGTCTTTACTTTGAGGAATTAAGTAACAAAAATTATTAATGGCTCTAAAAGTAAATAAAAATTATGTCAAATAAGTAAATGAAACTAATTAAACTAGAAATCTAATTTGAGTTGTAAAGCCTAATTCTCAGAATAACCTATTGAAAAAAAATAATTCCACGGGGAGTAATTATTGTTAGCGTGAGTTTCCAGCAGCCACATGCCAATTGGGACGCGAAAAAATTAGCACGCAGCCTGGTGAAATTCGCGAAAATATTATTTTCGGGGACTGGGAGAATTTGTAACCCTTTCCTTGGGCTTGCTCGATGAATTGAAAGAATAATCGATGTTTTTTTTACCATGTATGGTGACATTTCTTATTGATTCGATCAATTCAGATCGAGCGGCGTTTGGATAATTAGCTTACGGGTTAATTATCCAGATATTTAAAAAAACGCTGTGTCGTTGTCATTTGTTTAGGTGTTTCATACGATTTTAGCCATATTTTGTTAATTTAAACCGTGAATCGTGGAATAATAGACCTTAGGATGAAAATTAATAATGATATAATACAGAATAGGCAAGTAAACTCTGGATAAGATACCTAGGCAACTAGGAAACAGCTCAAATTTCAATGCTATATGTGCGACAGCTCTCGGTTAGTTCTTCAGAAAGACAGATGATGTCCAGTCACGCTGATTTATTCCACAAATGACCAAAGCTGTGAAGCAATTTTTTTAGTGCTTTTAATTTAATTTAAGTTTATTGCTAATTTTTTCTATGACCTCTCTTAAAAACCAACAAAAGATTCAGCTTCCGGCGTATTTTTGGTGGAAATCTATGATTTATAGCATATATAAATATTTGTCTATTTCCACCCTTCTAATTTCTACCTAGCCAGGTTTCGGCACATTCCCATTTTCAGGGTTGAAAACGGCATATACTGTCCCGAAACCTGGGTCGGTAAAAATAAAGAAGTGTGGTAATAGACTATAACCTACTTTCATCATTTTAAAACTTAACTGATAACTAAAATATACAAAGTAATAATTGAAACAGCTGTAGTAATTTCCACAAAAAAGTGAGGAAAATTACTACAGATGTTTCAAATATTACTATCTATGGACTTCCATAAAGTCAACTCGTCGACAGTCTGCCTAAACTTTACAAAGTTATTGTTCTAGCCCCATGCGAAGAAACTGATTTGAGCTCATGCAGATATTTTCTCTGAGGCCACAACCGGCGACCATCCACCAGCGAACGCCTCCCGTCTCATGGCTCGCGGCGGAGAGACTCGCAAGCAAGGGTACCGAACGCATACAACGGCCACACGGCCCTCAGCTCCCTAGCGCCTTGGCAGTTACTCGACCCAAACTGCCAACCGTCCGTGAATTTTACGGCCTGCCTTCGAGGAATCGTCTCCTCTTTTTCTCTCCCGGAAGAAATGATGATGCTGCAGCCGCTCACCTTCGCCCATCTCCCTCTCTTGGGACTGCCACACTGTATCCATCCATCGGTGCTTTGTAGCTCCGATCGTTCCCCAGGGGCAGCGACCTCTCTCCGCGACAAGGGAAGCCCCTGATGGATGCCCAGGCGACCCTTGCAGTCTGCCGGCCAGCATTCTCAATGCATGGTCTTTCTCGATAGGCAATTTTTGACATAAAATTTCCACTAAAATTAATTCGACATTGAGTAACTAGAGTTTTTCATGCACATCAATGTTATTGGTTTGTTGAATAATATCGATTCCTAGACAACTATTAACATAAATTTGTAGTTGCTCATGTAGTAATATGGTTGTCGATGGTTTTCAGTAGTAAGCAATAACCGCTTAGTGACAATACCGACTTAATTGCAATTATTAAAAATGATTAATGGCTATCAGCTTTTGACAGATATCTAATGTCCAATCAACGATTGTTTTTATATCTCAATAGTCGGTTGGCCGATGATAAGAGATTGTAAACGATTGTCAGCTTAATGCTGTGGCCTATTTTCAATTACAATTGACTACCGGTGTTATACGGGTCCCAGTATTTCTGGCCCAGTATTATTGGTCGTCGTCTGATGATGCTTTCACCAATAACATACCATCGCGTGACGGCGAGGCTGGTCAAAGCTGCGATGCACCGGATGCACCTTAGCTATTGCGGAAAACCAATCTCAACCATAATAAACTCACCGTGAATTCATGTACATTGAAAGGACCTTACGTATAACACATTATCAGCACAGAGAGCTAATGTTTGCCACTCGTAATTATATGAAAACTTCCCTAGGTGCCAATATGTTAACCAATAACTTAGAGAAATTTAACATTAACCCGGTGGATTGAAGTAAATTTGTCCATCGGTGTACTTATTATCAACTTGAGATAACTTTATCATGGCATTTGATATACGAATATTCATAAAATTTATATGGATAATATATTATTGCTGGGATGGAGTAATACTTGTCGCAATAGTATATTTGTAGCGCAAAAATTGGGGAATATTCAGTTTTCTCTAGATGGTGAGAAACAGAAATTGAAGGATTCCTCAGATTTGGCAAAGCACATATATTACAAAGTTAAACATATATTTTTAGGTTGCAGTGACAAGTAGGAATGAAATGTCCAATCAAATTTTTTTCATCGAATTATAAGTCAACGTAGTATTAACGTAGTTTTTGTTTCATGCATTTTCTTCTTTGAAAGAGAATTATTAAATAGAAAAATGCAGCCAAAACTTATAGTTCCATTGAATTGGTTAGCTGATGTTGGCTGCACAATTGCCACTAGGAAATTGCCTACATTTTATATTCTTTTGTAACAACCAAATTTTGTTGGCTTTCATTGGGGTTGTCAGCATCAACACTTTGGGGGGGGGGGGAGGGGGGGACAAATGGAGGGTCCGGGGGCACCCTCCGGGACAGGACAATATTTAAAAATTTCCAGAGTAGAACCCCCGTGGTCCGGGGGTTCTACCCTGGAAATTTTTAAATAATGGGGCGCACGCGTTCCCCATGTCCCCTGTGGCGGCGACGCCCGTGTTGACTGTTATTTATTCCATCGGAAGTATTCACTTTTAAATGCCGCATAGTTTGATGCAGAGAATCTAAAAACAAGTGCACCTTAGCTGCTAGCGAGTTAGTTTTCTTAAATATACCTAAAAACATTTTTCAACAATTTTAATGGAAGCCTTTAAATTTATTCTTAATTTTTTTGGAATCTTTGTCTCCCATTTTCTCATCGGTTTGACAGATGGGAACCTCGCAACAGGTGTGCTTCGGATGCTACCGAACAAAGCCTCTGGCAAATATGTAAAACTTTTTGTAGCAGTCATATTTGGAAGCAATTAAATTTATTTTTTTCCTTTCAACTTATCTGCTTCGTGACCAAGCAGTCTGCATTGCATTTCATAAAAAGTGTCATCTAACATGTATGCCACGCCGAGCGAAGGTTTCTCTGGCTCATTAGTAAACGGAGGGCCTTCGAGTTACTCGGGAAGACACGCATGGCATTGAGGCACAATCCATCTTTGGTGCAAAACGATTATATATTTTTTTTAAGGTATGCCAGTGTTGAAGCGTGCTCAGACTTTCGTCGTCATGACACTGAAATAACGATTACAGAGACCAGAAATAAAATTACTTTGCTTAAAATTTTCAGAGTCGGTTGCAGAGAACATTAGTGTGCAGATAAAACGGTATGTGGCGAGATGTTATGAAGTATATGGCCAATGATTACACACGGCATATAAGTGTCCCTTTTTTAAATTTAAATTTCGTAAACCACCAATTTCATAATTCTCATATTTTTGACGATATGGCGTTGAAACTAGTTGTGCTAGTAAATATAAAGCGGACTACGTCATAAGTAAATTTAAGATAATTTTAATTCATTATTTCATATAATTTTCAGCATTTGGATAGCTACTAAGACGGCTTTCTGAATGATTAAGTGAAATGAAATAAAGATCGGAACATGTATTCAGTGATATTCTGATTTATTCCCACGGCCAAAATACGAAATGATATACTTGTTTAATTTTTCACACAAGCAAAGTAAAATGTTTTATTGCCATGTCAAACAGTCAACGAAAATAATAACTTGATCATTAAGATTTTATGGTTATTTATTTTGGACATATGCCATGAAAGAAAATTCAAAGTATGCAACATTCCTGTTTGTTGATATTGCTGGATTAAATGTAATTGAACTGTTCATGAAGTCTTTATAATTAGCCTGTCTGATACGAACTCGGTTTTACTTCGAACCAACTTTGGGATTTAAATATGTATTCTTAAATGCCATTCAGATGTATGAAATATGACGGGATGGACTTCTTGGTTAAAATATTTACCTCGGATTCATATGCGCTAATTAATTTCGATTTCATATGTGTCTAGAGGTAATAAAATCAAACGAGAAATTATATGAGGTAGAAAATTTTACAGCTTGCAAAAGTAGTCATCGAAATTTAGAGCTATTAAAGGAAATGGTCTAACACAAAATTTAATTTAAAGATTTGCTTTCAATTTTCAAAAGATAAAATTAACTCCTGTAGAGATCGAATTTTGAGGTCTCAACGAGGCGGAAGGATGTCATAAGCAATATAAGAAAACACTTCAACATTTGCCTCCTGCTTATCATATATAATTGTCATAACTCAAGGTGAAGTTGTTTTAATCGAAAATGGTACTTAATATATACTAATCGAACTATGCTATATTAGTGGTCAGATAAGTAGAACTTGGGACTCATTGGCTTTGTAACAGCGTAATACACTAAAGAATTTTATCTTACACCTTTAAATTATTTGTCATATGATTTGACTGCCTACTGGCTCATGTTTTCAGCAAGAAATGATTTTTAATATTGAAAATTTTTACAAATTCTGTGATTTTGTCGGGATCCTTTGAAATCATATTTCACGTTCCATAATTATACCTCATAAAATAGATCAGTATTTTGATGATGATTAACAGCCTAATTATTATGATCCGCGAGACTTCAAGTGAAAACTACTTATAAATCATATCAAAGTAAAACATGAATATAATTTTTTCTTTACTACCCGAAAATCACTAAAACGCATGCGAAGTTCCACTAAAGTCACCACAATATGAAGAAAAGCTTCCAGCCTCCCTAACAGTGAAGAAAGGCATTACGTAGCCACTATGTATTCCACAATGTTTATAGATAAGCCTCGATAGGTTTTCACGGCTGAAAGTCATAATCGAGGCAAAATATTTTCCCCATCGATAGGCACTTAAGAAAGGAAACGGTGTGAACGTAAGCAACGCATATTTCATTTCACTTCGGCTAAAACACCCGGGTGTCGTCGCTGTTGACAGTTGTTCGACTCTGAAACGCACTTACTCTCATGATCCTCTCGGGCCTCGCCCCTTGAGCAAGGAGTTAAGGAAGCGCCGGGAGATTGTGCAAATGGGTTGTTGCTGAAATCTGCGGGGGTGAGCTTGGGTTGTGGGTCGAGAGGTATGGGGGCCAAGCCGCCCACAATGGACGTGGGTGTCGCTTGGAACACTGCCACGGGTACGCTTTATACCTACGTATGCGCCGTTCGCGGAGAGCGAACCGGAGGACCCGTATTGTCAGCTGAGGGCCCCTCGAATGGAGCACAATTTACTTGCATCTGCTCAAGAATGTAATCCCAACACGCTTCCAGTTACAAGTGGAACGAATGGACAAGCCAAAAGTGAGAGTCCCACTCCTGAATATCTTTTAGGAAGCACTTTGAAATCGCACTTCAAAAGTAGAATTTATATATGTTATTGGAGTATATCTGGTCATCTGCTCAAGAATGTTGTCCCCACACGCTTCCAGTTACAAGTGGAACGAATGGACAAGCCAAAAGGGAGAGTTCTACGCTTGAATATCTTTCAGGAAGCACTTCAAAATCGCACTTCAAGTGTAGAAATGTATAATTGATTATTAAAGTATATCTGATCATGTTGCACTATATCAGAAGTGTAAGTTTAAATTTTCCAATTATTCTCGTTGCACAATTCAAAATTTCATATCTTGAAGGATTTCAGAGGTGAGAGGGTCTTAGTTCATTATATTTCTGTATCGCCTCATCTAATTTCAGAAGAAATAAATGTATAAAATATCGTTCGTGAACATGTAACAATTGAGGCAATTCTTGTGTTTTATTCTACCATTGATGCCCATTGCTGCACACACCGTTCCCGGAATCACTAGAAACTTCAGAATTTTTGTAAAACTAAAGTAAATGAATAGATGAGGGAAAGTAAACGAATATTTCATGCTAATGTTTCTGTCTACAGTTTCTCCGTTTGAAAACTTTCTCCGTCTCGCTGCTACACTATAACAACCGTAAAGAAGATCTCGTTCGCAGATACTCACTCTTTAAGTTCAGTTTCTTTCCGGATTTTCGTGAATACAATTACCGTAAAATTGTTCAAAAACGATCGTCCTTTGTTTCCGTCATATTTTCTATAAACAATAAAAAATATTAGAGAGTAGGTTATTTCCTGAGAGAACTTCTTGAAAGGAATGATCTGTAATCGTTCAGCTTTCTTTTGATGGAAGCTTACCTTCCTTACTAAGTGTTAACTTATATTTCTATTTCCTTAAGGACACAATTGTATGAAAGAAATGAAATACGGATAATTGTCGTGTGCCTCCACAAAAATGTCAGGTTTAATAGAAGTGTACCACAGGAAAGAGGGAATAAAAGTTAACTATGAAATATATTGAACGTGCAATGATTGTCACAAATAGGTGAATTACAAAACTTTAAAACTGCATATACCTGTAATATTTGAATCTAAACATTCTACTTAAGATGGGACATCTGATTTCAATTTTGTACGCCTAATTATTAAGCTTGTCTTTAACTTCAACCTATTTCTGTCACAATTTCTCTCCCATAACATTTATTCAAATTATCAAAGTCATCATACTCTTGTTCGAATAAAATCCAACACTCAGTTCCAATTTCATTCCTTCCTCTCTCCATTCTTCCGACTTGTAGGCATAAAATGCGTTCAGGGCTTGTTTGGGACACCACTCAAAAGAAGCACCATCAAAACCAAGTTGTCCTATTTTCAATGGTTCATTGGGAAACATTAGTGGATATAGTGACTGAGAGTAAATTATGATTTTTTAGTTCCGGTAGTCAACGAAAGTGATAAATTTCAAGTTTGAACTCCAAATGAGGAGGTTTTTCTCCGAGATTTTGAACTTTTCCATCAACTCAAAGACATGGGCGGCAAAGTAATTTGAGGATAATATTTAACTCTACATGGATTTCGAAGATTTCAATAGGATGGTTATTTACTGCGAATATAACTTTGTCCCGCAGCAATGGCGTTTATCTCATAGGGCGTTCATCTCATATTATATTACTCGGAAAAAATGGGACTCGTGTTCGTTACGAGGGACTTAGTCCAATTATGCATGAATCCAGAAAAATAATAGAGCACTTCCAATGTATTCAAGCACAGCTCTACATTGGTTCTAAGCAACCCGATTTCCACAACCAATATGGTCAATACAGGCGAAAATGACTTATGCAACAGCACAGTAAAAGCATCTTACATGTAAGACTTTGGTGCCGCGTGCATCCGAAGGGCAAAAGGAATCTTCCATTACTCAGTGGGTGAACCTACCTCACCATCGCGGTCAAGATCTGAACTCAGTCATCCATGAACGCTAATCAGTGCGAGCGACTGGGATGGTCGAACACCCATCTCGTATCGGCCCATCTCCCTCCGGGCCTTTGCGCATCAGGTGGATGATGCCAGATGACGAATGAAAAGTCAAAATGAGAAGGTGAGAAGTAGCGGAAATAGAGGACTCGAGGGGGCCACCTTTCGATAGGAAATCTCCAATATCATATTCCTCGGTGGCGGCGGAGTAAAGTCCTCGCCTGCCACCTCGAAGGTCGCGGGTTCGAGTCCCGCCGGGTAAGTTGCCCTTATCCAGGGCATGGGCGTATGTGAGTCCTTCATTGTTAATTATTAATGCCCCATTGTATAGGCCGTAAAATGTGCTGTTTATGGGGTAATGGAAATAAATAAATAAATGTATCCTACGTTAGGGCAATAACAAGACGGCATTCCCATTAAATTCGTTCAAACCATACATGCGAAATGATAATATCTCACTTAATAAAGTGAGAAATCATCACGATGAGGCTGACCACAATTTCTGCTTTAATATAAACTAAGTGAGGAGAGCGAAAACGATGAAGGAGTAATTAAAAAATGACATTGCAGGGATTCGAACACGGGCCACTAATATGACAGCCCTATTAGCCACCAAGGAGTCCATTACGTAATAGGCAACTATGCGAATATTGAGTTCATCTTTGCCAATTTTTAGTCTCTGCCGGGGGATAAACACATCTTGACGTTATATGAGTGATAAAAATTCTTAAAGCATTGTATCCATAGGCGATATCGAGCGCAGTCAAACGCGCAAGAGCAGCTTTGGCCCAAAATCACTTGTTCATGCAGTGCTGAGTAGTTATTTATGGGCCTAAATAAGAAAGGACTTTAAGAAAGAAGAAGAAAAGTGTTTTCTAATACGATCCATAAGATTCACTCTGCCACAAGATGTGCCAATGGCAATGGCAATACTATGGGCATATTTACTCCCATTTAAAATATGGCATCTTGTTCTGGTGTTCTTCACCCAATGAATCCAGAATTTTTAAAAAGCAAAAAAGAGCTGTGAGACTAATAGCTAATTCTTATTATCTTGCCTCTTGCAAACCTATTTTTAGAAAGCTGGGCCTATTACCTTTTCCTTGTATCTATATTTTACGTGTGCTGTTGTGTACTCATAATGATAATACCCAATTTAAGAAAAACCTTGCCGCGCGCAATCACTTTACAAGAAGTTTCAATGACCTATATGTACTATATACTTTACTTCACATACACTTTATGTCACATATGCATTACAACTGCATTGTGTGGTACAATCTCTGTGAGTCTAAAACTGTGTAATGCTTCACCTAACGAATTGAAGGGTAATAATAGTTTTTTCTGTTTTTAAGTCAAAAATCAAGGAAATTTTGCACCATAAAATTCATTACAAAGTAATCGATTTCATAAATGACAGAATTTAATATTGTCATAGTACGTTTTGTACATTTATAAATTATGCTATCATTTCCTGACCTGTCCTATATCATGTACTTGATCGCTGGATCAATACATATTATTATTTTTATTGCAAATATCAGCTTGGTCAAAATGGAGTCAAAGAAGATATTATCTTGATTGTAGAATCTGGTAATGCAAAAAATATGCATTAATAAAAGATTGTAATAAAGAACTTGAGATAAGAGAAATACCGAGCATTTGTAAAGAAACCTATCCATTTGCTCGTAAAATGTATGATGATGATATTAGATCATATGTTAATCCCTAAATTAGTATACTCTGTGCTATTTATGCATATATGCGATGCTATATTCATAGGTGTCAAATTACTGTGAACGCGTATTATATCTCAACACAGCTACAGATTTGAATCCTATGCCATGAAAAATAGTGGCACCAAGGTTTTTTAAGCAACCCTAATTGTAACAATCTACATCATGAGTTCAAATACTTACGATTGACATTTTGGTTTTAAAAAATCACCAACGCCGATCTCGCTGAGGTCTCTCAGGAAATCAATTTGGAAATGGCCAATAAGGACATGATAATTGGCTGTGTTACCCTCAGGTTCAACATTCCCCTATGAGCGTACAGGAAAGCAGTTAATAGACGCTAACATTAGATAGCATGGGTCTAGGTAGAATTTACGTAACAAAATAAGTAGAGAATGAAGACTAATAAAGCACTGATCTATTCCTAATAACCTAAATACATACTCTCTCTAATGCTTACGGGTAGTTATCATTAAGTGTTCTCTCTCTCACTTATTCTGTGAAAACGCCAAGTTTATTTAGCAAGCGTCCTCTATTGGGGGCAGTTAACACGAAAACAAGAGACAAAAGAAAATCAGATGATCGTGTTTGGAAGCCTCCACAAATATGTTTTCTTTTTAATATAATAAGATTTTCACATGAAACTCTCTTGACCACAACTCTTCCTTTACGTTTTTAAAACATAGTTTCCAGTTATTATCACGGTTTATTTTTTGTGAGTAGTCCCTTTACAACTTTTTATTCTTGGTTTAAATCCGGTCACAGTTTTTCTAGATAATTACAAATTATAATTGGTTTAAATCAATTTGTTCTACTTCACCTAGAAACTTACTTACTTCACCTGGGTCCGGAACTATTTTCTTCGGGAATTAAACATTGATTTTGGCCAAAAAAAGAATGCACTTGCAGATTTTACCTTGGTTTATACCTGCGTTGAGAAAAGTTCCGTAAAATATAATTTTGCGGAAACGGTCGTTTGAATTACTTTGAAAGATTTTTTCCCTTGAATTGATATTTTTACTCTAAGTTCAACAGGAGGAGAATAAAAAGAATATCATCAATTCATCCACTTAGTGTGTGTAATTCAGTAGGCTATGGTATGGATTTATGGTATGGATAATGGTGTGTTTAATCTCTGGGAGGTTGGCAGATCAAATTTGGACTTAAAATTTCAAGCTCCCTTACAACGCAATTCTTGATGGATTTCAACCCTAAAAAAAGTAAAACTACATAGGATGCAACTTCAGAACACAGAGAGTATCGCATACAATTTTAATGATTAATTTAAAAATCGTACACATAGGTATACCTGAAATCATCTACAAAAATATGACTTTATATCTATATTTTATTTTCGTCGTTTAACCATTTTAACAAAAAAACTGGCATATTAAAATTTCCATGAAAACATATTTCTTCAAACCTACTTGCCTAATAAAACATTTAAATATGGTCAAGACGAAAACGTAATTACATAGAAAACATTTGAACGAATTCTTGATGTAGTTGAAGTTACTTTTTCTCAAAAGTATAAAGATATCGCTTTGGTCCCGCCGACTGATTTTTGCACATAAAATAACAAATCAATTCCTTTCTCAGCTTCAGTTTTTGTTGACAGAAGTACTCCCGAAAGATTCTTGCTCGCAGTCAATTTTTGACTGAAATTTCACTGGAAGACACCATTCCTATATAATTAAACCGAACAATTTTACGAAACCCTATCATTCTTTCATTCAGTTACATAACATTTGTAGAATTTTTTTCATAATATTAATACTTAACAAATAGATATACCATTCTTAGAGGACCGTAAAAAACACTTTACACGCTCTAAGAGTCTTTATATGAGGTGAATCACAAGCACAGAACACTTCAAAATAATTAATATAACAATTAAAATCACTTTTTGGTTTTCAAATTATAATAAACATTCAGTTCAGAAAATATATATATATATATAGACATCTCTGTAATATTGGAGTTCTCTAGAAAAGTCTGGACGGAAAAAATGGAAGAAGCCCCATCGATTGGAGGGCTTTCATGCTGGAATCCTCACAGTGAAACTGGCTCATGTCCACGGTAGAGCAACGGCGATATCTAAATATTCTTTGGTCGCTCTTTCAGACGCATATCGATTTGCGCATGCGTCAGGACTACCCTGAGCAAATATCGTCCAGGAGCACACTCCACCACACTAAGTCATTTCTTCGACAGACGTTCCAAGCATGCAATGCTGACCGTCAATCTGTTTGGATTCTAGCAACAATCACGCCCTGTGAAAGCCACTGAAAGACTGCACATCGTTCATACCTTCCTGGCATTTATGTCAACGTTGGAAGACAGACGAAAAAGAGTAAAGGCATTACCAAGATATAAAAGTGTTTCTTCCTCACACGAAATCATTTGAAAATGTAAAGATTTCTTTGTTAAACTTAACAGAGAGTAAGAAGTTCCGATTCACAAAATTGGGATATAGTCAACAACAACTTCCTTATAGGAATATTAACACTATCTTCCAAAAATAAAATAATGGCTTCGACTAAAGGCACAGTTGTCCTGGATTCATGAAGTCCACATATTTTAAAATACAATTACAAAATGTTTTTATTACCAGGCATTCAAAGGCGCAACTAATAATCTCACGATTCGCTTGGGTCATAACTATTTCTTCAAAGGACACTTGGGTTAAGTCCGTAGTCAGTTTGAGCTTTGCTCAGCTGATAAAAGGACAAAGTTCACTTCCATTGAAATACAAAAGAATCAAGACTTCAACTGCTGGACAGCGTCTTCCTCACGTCCGCAAGGATCACGCTGAAGTCTTCGTCGTCCTGCTTGGCGCCGTGCACCGATGCAGACACCAATGCACCACCGCTTCCTGGTCCCAGGTGCTCATACTCGTATCCCCTGGGTGCGCAATGCAGACCCATCGGGTCACCCTTCGCCGCGTGGTGCGGGTACCCTGCGGCCTGAGGCTGCTCGCCATTGTGGTGGTGCTGGTCCATCTGGTGGAACAGGGTGTGGTGGTGCGGGTGGTGGTACGAGTTGTGATGCTGCTCCATGGTGCCGTGCGAGGGGACCAGGCCCCCGGCGAGCTGGTGGTGGTGGTGGTGATGCTGCAGATGGTGCTGTTGGTGCGGGATGTGGGCACCGAGGTGCGGCTGGTGCTGGTGCCCTTGCTCGTAGTTGTGGTTGGAATCCAGGGGTGAGGGGAGAACTCGACCCAGCTGTCCTTGGTGCTGGTTGTTGTGGTGGTGAAGGTGGCTGCCCCCTTGGTGCTGCTGTTGCTGGTGGGGAGTCGAGGGCTTCAGGTACTTGTCGAATTCGTGGACCCCGAGGTCGTTGGAGGGTCCACCGCCGAGGCCCTCAACCGATTGCCCTCCGTCTTCCCCACCGCCTCCGCCACCCGTGTCCATAGTGGGCAGCATGTGCTGGTGCATCCGCCGGGCCTGTCCTGGGCCTGAACCCTGGGTTTCCTCGTCGCCTGCCATCTCTACTTCGATGATATCCTCGTCTCTCACCATACCCTGGCCACTGAAGTCCTGCTGAACGTGTTGCTGCCTTTGAGTCCGCATACCGAAGGGCGACATTGACTCCGAGCTTCTTTGTGACTGTTGATCGCACGACCCTGTAAGAAGAAAATTTGCAATTATGTACCAACTACCGAAAATAAAAAATGCTACCAATTTGCATATAAACAGCTTAAATAAATCAAAGGAAATTTTTACGCTATTATTACTTGTGAAAATATAGTGAATGCTAGAGAGAATGAATGCAAAATAAAGAGTAAACGCATGAAGAAATGGGCTAAACGACGTTAATTGTTGAGCCTGTTAATATGTCAAGTATTGCCTTGACATATTAACAGGCTCAGCAATCGCCAATATAGAAACATTTCTTATTTAGATTCAAAAAGTCGATAGATCACAGGATGGATAAAAATTCACTTTGGCTTCCATCCCAAATTAGAGCAAACAGGATCTCTAAATATCACTTGAATCATTTTTGACGAAAAAATTGTTTGAAAGCCTTTTAAACTTTCAGAGAAGCAAATTGGTCGATATGAAGACCGTTGAAATCATCGAATACAAGTGTGGTAAAAATTGTCTTTTTTTTTCAGAAAGGGTCATTCCCTCTAAATACGGTATTTTCTATGAAGCAAGAGGTGATTCAATCTAGATAAAATCTCACCTGAGAAACCATCGCGCATGGAATAGGAGCCGTGACTGAGGTAGGATTGCTGTTGAGCAGACGTCGTGGACGCCGCCGAGATGGGTGGGGTAGAAGAAGAGTTTTGCTGCTGCTGTTGCGACGCCGATGACGAGGAAGACGACGCAGAGGACGCAGGGTAGCTATCGACCCGCGAGGAAGAACCAACTCCCCCGTCGGAGCCGCCGCCTCCGCCGCTGCCGCCGGAGTTGCCTCCACGGGAGGTGCTGGCGCCACTCCCGGCACCGCTACTCGACTCCGCGGCGGAGAGCAGGGGCGGGTAGAAGGTCGTGCTGGCCACGACGCTGTTGGTTCCGCTCCCACCGGAGTGCTCGTGGCTGGCAGTGATGCCGTAGCTACCGCCGGCGCACGTGATGGTTGACGGAGAACCAACGTAAGAGGAAGACGAAGAAGACATCATCATCATCATGGCCCCCAGGCCCGATGAAGATGGCCCACCCCACCCATGTGTCTGTGCGTACGGGTGGTGGTAGGATGCGTTTAGCCTCTGTTGCCGGTTGTAGGCGAGCGTCTTGAGGAGGTGCGAGGGATTTGAATGCGCGGATAGGAAGGCGCTGCCCTGCCGGGACTTGTCATCCGACCCGGAGAACTGGAAGTTGTCCTTCTCCTGTTCCATTGGGGACATCTCGGGGGTGGGGAGGGCGTTGGACACCACCACGTCCTCCCCGTGACCCCCCCTACCGCTACCCCCTGGGTGCTCGCTGCGGCCCAGCGGCTCCGGGCTGCCGGTGGGCGAGGCCTCCGGAGTGTGCGGGAACTGGTAGCTGCCGTAGCCGGCGGACGAGGGCGGCTGCTTGTGGTGGTAGGAGTGCGAGGGCGGGGGCGGAGGCGGTGGGGCCAGAAGGGCCGCCGAGGGGCCGTATCCGCCGTAGCCCCCGCCCCCCTGCTGCAGGTGGACGCCGTTGGGCTGGTAGAAGGGGGAGGAGACGGAGGAGGAGGGGGAGGATTTGGGGAATGGGGTGGAGGAGGACGAAGAGGAGGAAGCGGGGGAGTGGGAGGGCAGGGCGGCCGTTTGGGAGGATGGGGAGCCCCTCTGGCGCCCCCCGGACCCTCCGCCGCCGCCGCCTCCGCTGGCCCCGGAGCCTCCGTTGCCCCCAGCGCCTCCGGAGGCGCCGCCCCCGCGCTTGCTCTGCTTCCGCCGCCGGGGCCGGTACTTGTAGTTGGGGTGCTCCTGCATGTGGATCACCCTCAGTCTCTCCGCCTCCTCGACGTAAGGTCGTCGGTCCTGCGGGGTGAGGCCGCGCCACTTCTTGCCTGCCGATGGAAAGAAGATACGAAAATATTAGTAACAGAAAAAAGCCTATTTTACCACGAGAAACTATTAGCACATATTATAGGAATGGTAAAAAAATCATATCTACAACAACTAGTAATACAGGATCCTGATCTGAATCAATGACCGACAGCTTCATTTGTACAATCCTCGAATTTTTATTATTTATAACTAGGAACCATTAACCTATTCCACAATAAATTGGCTGATTAGGGATTAAGAGACCGAAATTCAATGATGCAGCGCAATAAAGCCCGTGTGTGCATTTATTTTTAGGCATAGGATTTATTGATAAATTAACGGCACCGATTATTCACTATGAATGACCGGCAAGTAATAAAAAAGATGCTATTTTTGGTCACGAAAGTGCGAAATACAATCTACAAATTCGAATTTATTTCCGAAAATATCAAACTACCCTAAATATAAAACTATGCTTTGAAAAGAGTTGATGCAATCTGCAACATACTGAGAAGTAATACATTCAGTATTGCTCCAAGGAATGTTATTCATTGCGTTGTAATAGGCGGCCCTCTAGGATAAGGAGTAGTTTCGACACGTGCACCACAAATCTTGAAGGATGAACAGCACAATCAAAACGTTTGAAAGCGGGAGAAATAATTCATTTGAGGAGCTCTAAGCCCCTTAAATTATTTTAAAGCTCTTGTCCCAAATAGGAAAGATGATCGTAAAATTGATGTCGATGATGATATCCGAGGGCATACTCTTCTCAACGTAAAATATGGAACGGCGTGGGCGGGGTCCGGTTCGAAGCCGTTTGCGGCACTATTTTTCCTCTCCTGCCTGGCACACTGAGGTTCCATCGCCGGCCGCTCCATGACTGCTCCACTAGCTCTTCCCGGGTGCCGGGTGATTTACGAGTGGCGGGGGTGCTTGCTCGCTAGCTCGGTGCACTATTCCGACGACGGGTAAGCAGATGGTCACTGAAAGGTGCTCACTATCCAGCAGCCTGCATAGAAGTTTCGCCGCATCATTGGTTTTACAAGGTTCTCGCAGAAACCACATTAGCTTCGAGGAAAATTATCACAAACTCTCGCGTTATTGCTATAAATTGCATAAATTCAGCATCACTCTTTTTTTCCTCAAAATTACACGGAAATTCATTTCATCATTTAGATAGGAAGTGGCCAACGAAAATGATCCATCGGCTCACTACGGAAATGAATCAGAAGTCCGCAGATCGTATGCATAATTTCGGCAGTTAATTCATAAATACGTAAATAATTTATTTTATAACATTAATTTTCACTACTTTTAGCATTATAAAGGACATTTTTTTTGTAATTAAAGGTGATGATCTCGCTGGCCAGAAAAACGTTCAAGGCATGCTAGACGCGAGTTCGCCACCCCTGATTACAATTATGTTTCCAATTAGAGTTTTATCACATTAAATGACCATCGCCCACAATATTAGTTAAAGTCTTTTCAATCAAATGCAACAAAATGTTACCGTGACTAGAAAAGAGTATGCACTAAATTATCCGACATTCTTTTAAGCCTCCAATATCCGAGTATCTTTCAGGTGCGTGCACCATGTAATATCACCATCATATTATAACAAGGATATTCGTAAGAAAAAACCTCTAAGAGTCGCCTTTTTCCAAACATACATAATAACTGATAGTGGAAATTTCAGACAAAGACCAAATTTTAACAACATAAGTGACAAAATATATTCTCTGCAAACGGTAAGGCATCACATGGAGAAATATTCGTAGAATGTGTCAATTTTAGGGCTCATGTAATGCGGTTTGCGAATTTAAAAAAATTCCCGTGTAACACGCAAAAAGAAAGTATCATATGATACAAGAAAAAATTGTTAAAATTCATTCGGCTTAGGCCAAAACGCAGTTTCACTTCTCTGCCAGGCAGCTTTTAATCCACTTCCCCGAAGTTAAAAAATGAATAAACCTAGCAATTAAAAATAATTTCCATGCCATAGAACAATGAACAGCAGGTACGAATTTTCCTTTTGCCCCATGCAATGATACATGAGCCCGATTTCAATTACGATCATCAATCATAAATTCAAACAGCTTTCTTTGATCAGAGAGTATTCTTAATTTGAAAAGGAAAAGGGATTGAAAGGGAGAAGGATAGTCAGATGCCCTTATAAAAGTGATAAAACTCTACGCAGGTGTTGGTTACAAACATTGCCATAACGCGCACATCAGATACATCCCGGGTAATTCATCATACTCTACAATGTACGACAATGAGAGCACATGCCAAGAACCACGTCATTTTTCACAGAGTCCGAGGTGAAATGTGGAAGTATAATTCACGGATAGACATTGATTGGGAGAAACTACTATACTAGACTGCACAAGGAAACAATGAGAGGTATCATTAGCGGACCGTTTGTGAAACAGAAAAAATGCAAAAACATTACATGTTGCACATGTGAGAGCTAAAACGAAGAGAGACGAAATGCTGAAACCGATTGCGCAAATAGAATTTAGGAGAGGGAAGAAAACGTGAGTCGTTGTCAGAGAGGAAAGTACGCATTACTCCCCGCCTTGGAATCGAATTAGGATCCTCAGATTAAGTAAAGACTGCTTATAAACGCTAATCTTCAAAGGCTTTTGGTAAAAAAGCTGGACAAAAAGTCATAGGATATAATGTTTTGCCTACTGAATGTTCATAGTTTAGTGCGCTCAAATAATACTTTTTGAATAAAAATCGTTGGCTGACCCTTATTATTCGCAAAATACATGCATCATAAAACAATATTCTGAAACACGGAGGTACTTACTCGCTTCCTGAGTAAGTCGCAAAGATAGAGCCTTGCATAACTAGCATATTGGTTATTTGAGAGAAGACTCCGTTAAAGTGATAACCAAGGTGATCTGCCGCACGAAAAATTCAACAACTCATATACTTACGAGAAGAACACTCCCAGTTATAACTGATTATCATTATTAAATCAATAGCTATTCTCTCAGGATCGAAGATAGTTGACTTCCGATCTGTTCTCCACCCATAAGTGTAGACTATTAAGCAATAATAGCAACTAGGGAAATATTGTGTATGAAAATTACTAGATTGAAAATGTTTCCCTGAAAGCACCATGCTTTAGGCCACGACTGAAGATCCACTTAAAAATGAACATCTTGAATAATGAGAATACTCGTTTAAGCTGATGGTATTTGCCGTTCCAATAGATTACTTCTGATTTCGACAGTCCCATGTAAAAAGTTGTACGAAAAATAAAATTTGGCGGAACACATCAGTATTGTTTCCTCCCTAGTAAAAAAAACAACAAGAATCTCTCCTTGAGCGAAAGAATTTTTCCCACTTAATTTTAGAATACCGTTTTTCAGGTGTACAATCGCGAGTAATCAGATAAGTGGGGAGGAAGCATAATCCGGGTGAATTTAAATCAAGACCACTTCGTAACGACGTCGTCGTCGGGTCTTCTTTTTTTTCGAGTTCCGGGTCCGCGGAGGAGTCTCACTGGATTTGCTAATGGTTGGCGGAAAGGACGGGGGAGGTCTGGGGGCGGAAGGAGTATGGAGGGGGGTGTAATAGGTTGGGGTGGGGGTGTGTTGAAGCGGAAGAGTGGGGTCAGAGGTAGAGGAGAAGGAGGAGGAGGGGATGGGAGGGAGACGGATAATTAAGCAGAGGTCATGTTGCGAGGTCAATGGCACGGAAATATGTTGATGACAGGGACAGGGTGGTGGGAGAAAGGATGGCTGACTTGATAGTGCGTGATATTCCCAGGTGGCCCGAGAGTGTTCGTGCAATTAAGGGGCAGTATTCCCGCCTGCTGCAAAGAGGAAGAGTGACGTTGCTGTGAGACGTGTATGTCGCTCATTTCGCGAGCCGCGAGCATGGATTTGAGAGCGTTGTCGATTTGAGCATGAAAAAATGAACAATCATGCCTAAGTATTGTCAGGAAAGTGGCAAAAATGGGGAGAAACCAGCACAAAATTAGATCAGATCGAGGCTCAGTGAAGTATCAGAATTTTCAACCCAAGAAAAAGGCGTCATTTTGATGTAAATAAACGAAGAATTTCGTAGGTATTCCTCCATTAAAATGTAATCACTTTTTGGAATTGAGAAACCATGCTCACGGAATGTATAAAGTTTCCGCATGTGCACTCCTAACTGGATACATCCCGAAACAATTACCTCGGCAATACGGCTGGTGTTGTGACAATAGTGTTGACCTCGCATCTCGTGGTCCCGGGTTCAAATCGAAGTGGTGGAGATTTTCATCGGAATATCTGCGCCATTTAAGATGCTGTGTCGAGGTTACTTTAATTACAACGCTATCTCAATCTCTGGATAGCGGAATGATCTTTAGTCTACGGTATTTTTCGCAAAGAACTGCTCTCCTCTTTCCTTCGAATTAAGATTTAACCCATCTGTCGGTCGCCATCTCATATGCTGCAGGAGAATATTTAATAAAACATGATCAGATGGTCGATTACGTACGAATTTTAGACAAGACGACCTCAACCCCAAAATTGAATCTTTCGTACTCAAGTGAACGAAAGCTGCAAACAAATAACGAGATAATAGAAAATGGGAAATAAATCGTAGATGTGAAAATATTTGCGTGTTCATCAAAGGATACAGCTTATAGGAAGGACTTTTCTCCGATTCATCTAGCTAAGTCTTTAACTGACAAGATTCGTCGACGCAGTGCAGACAGCTCACCAGTGAAATGAAAAGCATACCGAGCAGGAATGCATAAAGGACGAGATAATCATTAACATATTACTCATTCGGACGCTTTAAACAGCCGTTGGAATTGTGCTCCGGGAGACAGTAATAATGCAATACGCCCAAGGCGTGGACGGCAAGCACTTCTCCAGTGTCGGACTCCCCAAGTTGCGAGAAAAGAAAGCTTTTCTTCGGAGGATGACATGTTTACGAGCGGGAGAGAATTATGAAACCGAGCCTACCTTTAAACGTCGAGCGAAACTGGTCACAAAAAATGGGGTAAAATGTAAGGGGAGCAGTAAAAAATGACTGATGGGATGAATCTCGGTAAGCGACAATGGAGTTCGTGAATTACTGATTGAGTGAGGACATGGGGCTTTGAAAATCATTTTTACCACTAATTTTAAAGTTAACAAGTACAATTTAAAACGATATAGCTAGCAAAAGTATTCTATAGCGATTTACATAAAGAGTAGCTGATATCAATGCCTATACTATATAATCTCCATTATTTTCAAGCGGTTATTAATAGATAAAAACTCGAAATCCATAACACTTTGAATCAATCGTCATCTCTAGGAAACTCAAAAGAACGTCTCTTGTCCACAGGAAATAATACAATTCACAAAGCAAGGGAAACATAACCATGAAGTAAAGGATTTCAGGACTCTTGGGCATGGAATGAATATAATGATGAGCTGAAGGATGCGCGCAAATTCGTCATTTCTAGGTTCAAAAGTAGGTTCAAGAATTGTTATTTGTCCGTCCTTCATTCAAAGGTGAATTTCAAATGAATAGAAAATGTGTCAAAAAGGCAAGTATTGATTAACCCAAGTAATCGAAAAATTGACATTATTAACTGCAAAATGAAATTTCTTCGAAAAAATTGCAATACAACGAGAAAAATATATGTTAGAGGATATATTATTGAGAAATTGAAACGAATTGAAAGAGTCTATGTATTGGTTCATGGCACGATATCAAAACAAAGGGAAAGAGTAGTTTATCAGTTTTAATATAAAACTGATGCATGGAGGTAAATGATCAATCAAAATATTTTTAATCGCTGATACGAGATTAAAAAATAAGGTTACGAACCAGCTCAATATAAATAATCAAGATTTACTTAATCCATGCAATTGCTATGATCAAGTAACGAAAAGCCATACCACACTAACAGATATTTTGGTTCAGAAGAGTCCATTATTAATCCGAAACCTTTCAACAACACAATAAATAAAGAAAAGATTCGAAATAAATAAATCATAATTCAACATGTTGATGGTGCCACAATCAAGAACGTCACCTAGTCCTCCATTCGGCTTTTTATCACTAGCATAAAACTTTAAATGCAATTTAAGTCTCACAATCTTTACACATAGCAATTGAATGATGAGTACAGTCCTGTTAAACTATGGAAATGAAATTCCCCAAGAATTATTGAGCACGCTCAGCTCCTTAATACGATTCCCAGAAATGCATGCAAATTGAAAAAGCGATTAAGGCGGCCATTTTAGAAATCAAGGATAAGAGCAGAGGGCGAGAAGAGGAAGTGACACAGCACGTAGTGACACCGGATGTGACGAAGGAACCGCAGGATGCATCGGTCAAATGCATCAAGGTGACGAATTAAAGTCTCTATTTTCCATTCTTCTAGAGAGCATGCATATGCATCATTGAGGCCGGTGTTATGCCTTTGATTAGGCAAAAATTGTAGGAGCAATCTAGCTCGCAGAGAAAAACTGTTGGCACCTCTCATTTGAATGTATGAATTTCTTTTTCGTCGCCACGGCTAAAATATCGTAAATCTAAATATTCACACACTTGAAAATTTCAATGAGAGCTGTCAGCACAAAAATGAGCATCGTCGATGAATTTATACAGCGTAGTTAGAAAACAATGAAATGACTTTGGTCAACCAAAGCGCTACATCATAATTTTAACTTCAATTAGGTTCTCCAAGCATGAAAAAACTATAGGTAATACTAATTTAGCAACCTAAGGTGTAATTATTGCTTACTTTTTTTTTAAAAGTATACCGGGACTAGCCGTGATGATAACCTCTGCGGGAGTAACCCGCAATGCACAATCGTGCGAAAGATCCACAGAGCATACTTATCCAGAAATATTAGAAAGCTCGTTAAAGAAAATCATAAAAATACACTTTTTACACCGTTAGTGATTGTGGAGAAAGTACAGTGAAAGAATCAAATTTAATTCATATTAAGTAGGTAAATCGATTTCGGTGCCTCAAATAATGTACGGTGTAGAAAGGAATAATAATTAAAGATGAATTGAAAGAATCAGAACTGAAAAGTAATCAACCTTCAGAGAGAAAATATGATTATCCTAAATAATGTTTTGAATATCACGAAATGAATATAAGCACATGTCTCAACCTGTTTCTAGTAGGGCCTATTAATGCAGCAAGTCATGGAGAATTTTTCGGATTAGTATAAAGTTTTGCGTTAAACATATCAAACTTTATTTATTTATTTACAATTTATAGTCAAATTTCCATTTCACTCAGAATAGTTAATATCCGGAAGGAAAAGTTCCCAGGGAAGATCAATACATATTCAAGAAATTGGGACATATACAGAAGAATACAAAGAAGCTTGGGGAAAGGATAAATGGAGGAATAATGAACACCAGTATTAGGATTGCAATCCCATAAACGAATGAAAAATCCGAAATAATAATGCCCATTCGTTCGAAAATTAGCTCAACATTAACCATTTTGCATGAATTGCAAGCAAAAATACCGCTTAAATAACATAAATAATTTTTTAAAACTCGAGGTCAACGAAAAAAAAAACAGATCGAGGCCCAATGAACTGCGGGTATTTGACGTCACGCAAGATTTCGTCTACGGCGCCATCTTGCAGCGTCATCGCCGACGCAGGATCCCTGGCATAACACTCATCTTCCAAAGAAGAGGAGATGGGGGAGGGAGGGTGGAGGAATATTTTTACCGTTCGCGATTATTCGGACTACGGAGAGTGAGGAAGAGAGAAATAGAAAGAGGAAAGAGATTTGACGTAGGAAGTGTAGAATGTGCCGGAGTTGAGCTCCGCTCTCCCGTTACGCGGAGGAGGCAAAAACAATGGAGCCGCGGCGCCCGTGAGAGAAAGGGAGCGGTCCCGTCGAACCATTTGGAAAAAAGCGAACACTCACACCACCGACTCTTTCCCTTCTCTTGCTTTTTCAATCCATGAACTCTCATCTCTCCAGCGCATCCCAACCCCACGGTGGAAAGGTATAAGTAACGCCTTTAATTCATTTTTCCTTGGTTTGTTTCGGTTGACCCAGCTTTCATGACCTATTGTCAAAGATATTCCACCGGTTACGCTAAGACAGGCTAATATGGAACGGTCTTCGAAATACCCGAACCAAATTACTCCAACTAACGTTACTATCTTGAAATTCTCAGGGTGAATGAGTAATATCCTTGGCAACAGTTTTCTGTACTCCACTCTAGGAAATTTTGCCTCAAACATTTCTCCAATACAAAAGTTTAGAAACACCCCGGGTCTCCTCACTCCCAAATTGAGATTTCCTTTTCAATTTACCGGTAGGCCTTGTCCCCTTCATTCCATTTACAAGTCCTATGCTCTTCCTCTGCCTTCCCCGCTGGCTTCAACAAGCTGGGAGACTTAACGTGTTTATCGGTTCTCAAGGGACGCTCATGCAGTTTTCCAATACCTAGAATGTGATACATTACTGAGAACTAATCGGATGAGCGCACTTCTGATTTGTTGTTCAGTTATTTCATAAATAATGATTAATTGTACTAAAAACTCGTGTAAATTATAATTATTAATACACCTAATTTATTCACGCTAAATCTTACCTTATTCATTAAGTTGAAAAGAAATAATTTGTAAGCGATGGCGACACCCACGATAGTCTTTGTTCCAAAGAGGTTTGTAATAACACGTCACCACGAGGAATGGGCTAATTTGTAAAGCGGACGGTACTCCACCAGTATATTGAACCACGAATTAAGTCATTGAAAAGTACGCTTTTACCTTTTTTTAAAATTATAATTGTCATGGCATATAAAGAAGGCCCGTGCATACATTTGCCTGCAATACAATTTCCGAAATTTCACCTCAAAAATGTCTACAATGCAAAATGTTTACATTTGAGATACAGGTAAATGTTCAAAATGCTTTACACTCTAAATCTTTGAGAATTTAAAGATGTTATTGCAAGCATCAAACAAGATATTAATAAAATATGTCAAAATACGACCCTTCGATAGGTTATTGATACCTCTTCTAAATGCTTACATGAGACCGTCGGAATGTATTTCTGGGTTCGTGTCTATTCTGGGTGGAGACATTATTTCACGAGAAGGCGTCAGTCACACAATTGTAATTCAACCAAAGATCACACTAATAACATTAAAACAGTCGGTTGGAAGGGTTATTCACCTTAGCCACTCTCCATGAACGTTGGTCTAAATTCGACGCCGGATTTCACTCTATCCTTACTCAGCAACTCTTGCGTCTATCAAACCGCCCAACCATCCGTAGCGGAGCAAATAGCCGAAACCCTCTTGAACGTCTCCTTCAATGGCCACTCCCAAATCGAGGAACACGCATTGGGATTTTTATTTATTTTAAAGCTGGTATTGCCATGTTCATAACCTTTAAACGCCTAGTGCATCGGTATGATATCATGTTGCAGCACCGTCTCATAAGCCTCAAAGTTTAAAAACAGTATTTACAAATTTAAAATTAAAGCCTGTCGCCCATTTAATAGTACATTTTTCCGAAATATATAACTTTTAAAATAATTCTTTTACTTTAAGCATAGCTTCTGTAACTATAAGATTTATATTTCAATTCATTTACATATACAATTTCGTGTTTATATAACCAAAAATTTTAAAAGCCTTAAAGTAAATGTGGATATAAAGGTAAAGGGATTTCTCTTATATCGAGGTATGTTTTGCACAGTCGCTACTGGCTTCCCTATTTTAAAAAATTAATTAGAAAATCTATAATTTGTGAATCTAATAAAGTAAACCCGGGTTTCTTCTTAGGGCTTAAATCTGCCCGTGGGTCACCAAGGAATCAAAACAGCTTCTCGCATCCTTTCCATGAAAGTATAAATGAATTCGATGAAGGTTGAAAAATAGATGAATGATTAAAAAGAACGATTTTTTAAATACATATGAAGAAGCATAACACTCAAGAAGGCGAATCAAGGATTAACAAATATGCTACCAAGATCAGTGTAATTTAAAGAAGCATAACAGGCCAGAGGAAGCTAGCAACTACGTTTATTACGCTGCACAAAGTGGGTCAAAACTGGAAAGCAAGGTCGTAATTATTATTGAAATCGTGCAGGAAAGTCATAGTAAAACATCACTTCGAGTACTTCTTGGAGGATAAAAAAAAACCAAAAAGTAGGCAATATCCGCAAATGGGAATTGGTGAACCTCCACTGATTTAAATTTAATTTAAAGGTTACGACGAAAAGCATCTTACTAATTCAGCCATTCTCTCATACGTTAAAAATGCTAAAGCGGCCGCCCACTTTTTATGAGTTGGTGACGTCACTAGTTTTAGTTCGATCTGGAACAACAGCACGTTAGCAAAAAAAATCGCACACGAGAGCGTAAACCACAACGAACCATACGAGGCCTATACACAAGACCGAGGGATAACAGAGACGTGGAAAGACGCTAGACTTGAGTTCATGACGTCATCGACTTTCCCGTGAAAGGCACTATCAAAGCGCACACAAAAATTCAGCTTCAGGCCGTCGATTTTTCGCCACGAGAAGTAGAAAACGGATCGAAAAACGGAAAAATATGGGTCTCTTCATTTTCTACATTCTATCAAAATCAACAATGTCAAATAAAATCAGCAAAGTTGGAGAACGAGTCCATTCACCATGGACATTGGTGTCAGAAAAACATCGTCGAAATACCGAGGCGTTTTTCAAGCTTGCACGCCCACCCTCCCCCAGCGAGAATGGAAGGACGAATCCTCGGAAGTCGATGCGGTGGTCGCTCCGCTGCTTGCGGTCAAGGCGGAAGCATTCGGTAAATGCCAACAGATGAGCGGGTGTCGAACCGGGACCTCGGACGTGCGAGTCGGCCGATGCACGTCAACGGCTTCCAACCCTCCTTCCACCACTACTGCCCTACCCCCCTCTCTCCCCAACTTCCCTAAGCAATACTCTCGGCTCTTACCTTTCCCCCGTAACTCGAGGAAATGGTGTTACCATCCTCGAGACATTTTTATTCCCCTGAAATTTATTGCGTCTCACTTCTTGATCTACGCCCAAACCGTAAAAATGGGCAAAGATTCGATCTATTGTCTCTCGAACGAAAATTTGCATTCTTCGGAGAAAAAAAACATGCTAATATTTTTCGAAAAAAAAAGCTATTAATTATGAATACTCATGCATCCAACGGAGTGCGACGAATGTGGGCGAGGATTTTTCTCGCGTGCGACAGAGCTAAATCAGCGGTCTAAGGAGCGAGTAACTTGTTAGAAGAGGCTTGCGTGACTTGGCTAGCTTCAAGAGAAATGTAAGGTCTCAGTGATGTACTAATATATAGCATAGGCTATAACACGACTGCATAGTAATGAACATTTAATTACCATACAGTCACTAAAGTATATATCCGTAGAAATGTAATATTTAGCTACTCGTTCTCTTCTTCTCAAGATGCACGAAAATAATACGACTAAAAAAATGTGTAAGCTTAAATATTTGAAAAATTGGAAAGTTTAGTAGACAGAGTATTATAAGTAAAAGGAATCATGTTAAAATAGGGTAAAAAGAATTTGAGAGGAGATAATAAAGAGTCAACTTTTAGACAGTTACGATGCTATTCATCACATAGTATTCTTACACATAAATATCAATGTACAGAGAAAGCGAGGAAAGATTAAACTAATCCACTTCTATGAATCAGCGAAGGAAAACTTCAATGCAGCTGAAAATATGAACATGTGAATGGAATTCATTCAACCAATCACAATAAAATAATTTAATGGCTATACTTTATCCACTCCACGGCATGACTAAAAATCAAATCTTGGCCACATTTTTGCAACTGCAATAAATAAATCCCTAGCGATATCGGCAAGCAATGAGTTTTCACAATGACCACCGCGGATCCCCTGATAAAAACAAAAACTGTAATTAGGAATTTTTTATTGTTTCCTAAACAACGGCTTGACCATAGCTGGTATGTGCGCACTTGTACAAACGAAATAAGGATGGGAAACGACGCCACCATCGAGACTAAATGGTCTCAATTTCGCCTGAAAAATAAAAATCGCTTATCGCTCACGGTTCCATCCTCCCCTCCCCCTCTTCACCTTTCACAAACCACTCCACCGGAACCTTCCGGGGGGAGGGGAGGTGACTGGGGGTGGGGTGGGCCGGAACCCTTCCTTCTCCACCTCCCCTACACCTGCCAGACTCAACTCACCCTCCCACTCCAGATGGTTCCCACGTGATTCCGGCCTCGCCCCCCTCCCCCGCTCCCATACTCCCTTCCTTCCTTCCGCTTCTGCTCCTCCGCGACCCCAACAACACTCCGGTCGACCAAGAAAGACCAAACACGCACGAAACACTAGAGGGAGAGGTAGGTAAAATATAAATATCGGTAATACCGGCCAAATAATCTAAATAGGAATATGTGGTGGTGTCCCTCAACCAATGGCGGATTAAGTTAGGGGAGAGCTGGCCACCCCCTGTAATATCTGGAAAAACTGAAATTACGGAAATTTTTTGGTGGTTCTACCACGAAAATTTTTAATGCCAATAGCTTAGCAAACCATATTTAAAAACCAATGATGGATATCTAAAAGCTACTTGTCTCTTACTATCAGAAAGAAATGTACTTCATACCACCAAGGCACTGCAGAAAGTAATGAACGAAACAACGACCTAAATCCGCCTCTGTGCATTATGTAATAACTAATCCGGTGGTTCTGACTTTCAATACTTCAAAATGGTAGTAATGCCAATTAACGTTCATCACATGACTACGAACAAGGAAAATAAAATAATGTGGAATAGGTTTCACTGTACATTAATGGTATGGTGTAGGAAAAATAATTCATCTAATTAGCGTGTAAAATCGGATTATAATTTGTATGTTACAGGAAGTGGGGCCCTGGCGAACTATAACTACATATTTATTCAACTCTTCGAATTCGGAAATGATCACCTGCAGAACCAGTAATTAACCTCCAAGACAAAAGCTGAGTAAGGTATTAACGAGCAATGTGTGAATAAAACATATGCACTAAATTGAACTTTTAGAGGTTAAAACTTCTGTGACGCATATATTTTAATGAAAATAGGAGTCTATTTAAAAACATTGCAAGAAAAAAATTAGGAACTTACCTAATTTTGCAACCACCGTTCTACTAGTCATTTTTCTTGCGCACAAATTGCAATGCCTCTTTTATCATTATTATAATGGCGAAAATACCGGTCCCTTTTCTGGCCAAGATCGCTCACGGTATGCCACCCTGTACAAAATGTTCGTCTCGTTCTCCTCCTCCTCTAGAGAGAAAAAAATACAATCCGACTAACTCACACCACTCTTCTCTCGGCCATAATTATTGCAGACTTCATTACTCTAACGGGAATGACCCTTCTTTTCCCACCAAACACCCCATTCCTGCCCCTCCACCTCATCAAAACCTACCCCTCCTCCATCTTTTCAGCAAATTCCCACAGTGCGGAGACTCGAGGGAGGGGGTGGGAAAGACCCCGGATGTGACAGAAGCGCCTCACTGCGGAAGGCAATGGAAATGAAGCGAGCGGGCGTCCGCCTTCTCTCCTCGTCGATGTTCACATATTTTACGCGTTAGAAAACACGGAGGTAAAAAAAAAGTGAGAGAGGGGCATAAAACGGGTGGCTGAGAAACGTGGAGATTAAGGGGGACGCTCCAATTAGGAAGTCCAACGAGCCTTCCTAAAGATTTCCGCGTCTTTTTTCCCTCCCCGAGCCTATTCGGCCGTTCAAATCGTTCTCGAGGGGACAAAACGCGAAGACTTAGAAAAAATACCTTATCTCGCGTGAAGTAAAAGTCTTTACAAAAAGGTGCCAGGTTTTAAACGCGTAATATTTTACTTTCTCTTTAAAAATAATTTTAATGATAATATTTTTTATAACACCTTAAATATTTTAAATTTTCATATACATAAAATCAGGTTAGATCTTTAGACCCCAGAGGCATTTTACCTGTAGATGGGATCACCTTCAGAAAACAATCGTAATATGCACTTTGGTAATTAGAAATATCCTCGCTATGACTGAAATTTTCAAGTGCTCGTGAGAAATGAATTAAGGCATTCGTCAAAAAAATTCGGAAAATAAAATTCAGCGAGAATATAAAAGGCAGTCTTATTTAATTGTTTTAATTTGGAGTCAATTACAGTACGCTTTAATTTTCTTACCCGGTGCCGAGCCTGATCCTGCGTCCATTCTTATTATTCGTTAGGAGGATTATATTTGAAAATATTCTTATTTAAAGAGGAGGAGTATTTTTGACGCATAGGAGAGAAAAATGTGGAAGTAGGAGTGAATATAAACTCATGGCGATGTTAGCCTACGCTTCGGGGACCACACTATGGTTCCAACTTCTGGACAGATCACTACACTGAAGCAGGAATTCAAATTACTCTAACAATAAGATATCAACCGAACATCAGGGTTTTAACTCGACTCATCAAGAAACCAGATTCAATAATGGACAATGAATATAAAAATAGTGTAATCGTCACGATGGGTGGCTAGCAAATCGTTGGGGATATTATTATTATTAGTATTCTACCGATTAATGTAGGTTTTCATGGAGTATTCAAGAAGTGAGCTGGGAGCCTCCCTTTCCTTCCAGCACTACCTTCTTTAATTCACTGAGCTGGGGATAAAAACAAATAAAAAATGGTTGAGATTTAAATTTTTAGGGACTACCTATCGCCTTTATAAAGGTAGTATCTTCATAAATTCTTGCTATATTAAGACGACAGCAGGGACGCAGAGGAACCACGGTGCGATGATGAAACTTTCTCAACTTCCTTACCTTCCACCCATCTCGTCACCTGCTATCGTCCTGCTCACCTGTTGCAAGGGACGGGTGTTAAGTGTGAGTCACTTCCACTAATCACAGGCATTTATTTTTTCGCACCCAACCGAAGGTACTGCAGATCTCGAAGGTATTCTAAAATAATGGAGCTTGAAGTATTCACCATTATGCAGCCATACTATATTCCATGTGCTACCGGTCTCTGGCATAACCTGATGAGCTCTAGAGCACTTCTCTTTCGGTATTCTTTTCTATACCAATTTCTGACATTCTTTATTACGAATTTTCTTACATATTTGACGGCAAATTTAGTGATTTGGGATATAAATATGATGAAAACGATAAAATTTGATCGATTTATTTTTGCAAGCTTGTGAGCTTAAGTTTGGAGTGAAAGCAGCGCGTTCGTTGCGAAAGATAACTATATGCAATTAACTTAACATAATGAAGAAATTATGGGTACATTTGTTACTCCCGCAATAGGAGAACAACATGGTGAATCAAAGAAATATTTTTCGTGCTTTGTTCAATTTTTTATCGCTAAAATCAACTGCGCGCTTCCATGCATAGCTTTATCATCAGATAAATGAGATAACCAACAGGTAGATAAGTATCCTATCCACCTGATGACGATACTATGCATTGAAACGCGTTATTTATTTCCGCAAAAAAAGTGGACAGAGTAGGAAATTTTTTTTTATTCATTCAATAAATAGTGCAAACCTTTAAGTAAAGTGCGGCCAAATGGAGTCTATAAATTCAGCAAAACGCAGTTTCCGCAAATTTGAATTTTCTTTTCTGAGGCTCAATTATAATGGCGAAAGATTTATATGAAGTATGCTAAAATCACTTTTCTCCATTGATGTACAACATCAAAAATTGAGAGTTCACGCCAAAACATAAGAAAAGAATAGAGACCTCCATCGCATGATTGTGTCTCAGACGATGAACACCACACGACAAGGATAATTTAATATCTTCCATACGGTGTCAACAAGTCACTTGGCTCCACGAAGCCTACTGGTGTTAGAAAGGCTGGAGAACATCGCTAGTGACGCGGGAGAAACGAGTGAGTTACATGCAGTTGGGACGTCGTTTTTTAAAACCCAGCTAAAATTTATGTAGTGCCTACTTCCCGTGTTTGAGGAAAATGCAGAGCGGAGCAATATAATCCAGGTTGCCGCTGCAATTAGTGAAGAGAGTTTCTCCCCTCTCCATCTCCCCCACACAGTCTTCCTAATTGGATTTGGGCCCGTGTGAACTTCGTGACCGCGGTTCACAGTCGCGGGATCCGACGAAGACGTCGGCATAGCGCCGCAGTCCCTTTTCAGTTCGCTCCGCACCGAATTCGACAAGGAGAGCCGAAACACACACATCTGATTAATTAAGGAAGAGGATTAACTCCTGGAGAACGGGATCTCCTCCTTTTGAGCAGGAGATAAGAAAACTCGGTCCCGGTACCTTTGTACGCGTGTCAAGAAAAGAAGAATGTGGTCGTTGAGCATTAAAAAATTTAATAATTACCGGCTTGTTTATACCTCGTTTTGAACGGAAACGCTAATAATGCGGCAAAGTCTTAACGAATTATGCTGTAATTTGCTTTGAAAAAATATATAATGCATTGCGGCAAGTTTTGGTACGCCATGAAATAACAAGGTGTTTATCTTGAGGACGGAATGCCACGTCACACTTATTCAAGCCCAGCATATGCGTTGCAGTCAAACAAAACGTTGCTGGAGATACGAACAGTAAGTACGGGAAACAATTTTGCATTTGTAAATCAAAATAAGGTCCCGGAGATAGAAAGTATTCAAGCAGTATTAAATATCTTATAATATCAAATAAACATAATCAAATGTTTTGATAAAAAGTATCAAATATCATAGGCTAAAATTGGGAAATGGTAATTTTCCACTGAATAATGAACTAAATGATTATCAAAAGAGGGCTTAAAGTAAGCATTCCGCCAAAACTGTGACGTAATGCTATTTTTTCTCAATGCGACACCGGTTTTTCCCAATTCCATTATTAAAATCCAAATCAAATTCACTACAACAGTACATGTGTGTTACCTATATAGCCAATTAAATATTTTTCACTCTTTCGGCAAAGGTAGAATATAAATATTAGGATATTGCAGTAGGAATGATTTTAATGAATTAATTCATCATCCGGGAGGTTAACATAAAATATATACAGCCTTCGTGAAAGGTCCTCGTTCTGAAAGAGGGTAAAGAATGGTTAAACGTTTTCTTCTAAGTTCTCAAAGAGCATTCTCACGAATTTACAGATGTGTCGAGTGAAATTATTTTCAATTAGTGAGAATACTAAACGCTCATATTAAATTCAGTTAAAATGAAAGATGGCTAGGAGTGATTTCCCATAGCTTTCAGAGAATATAATTTTATAGTTAGAGAATTTTATACATAGTTAGAGTTTTAAATATTATCTGTCTCGTTAATTTAATCTCATTATGATATAAACAGGAAATGGAAACATAAAAATGTCAAAATCGATTCAAACATTAAACTCTTAGTCCCCATGGTTTTAGAAAACATTCATAGGAAAGTGCACACGTTAGAAAAATGTTGGCTGCCTTTTATCCAGACTGGGCTCTGATTCCTTGCTTTCGAACGTATCAAATATTTTTATCATTACCATCTCGTGGCGATCGTAAGAAGCACGATCTCTTACCTACCGCGTAGGACGTCAAACCGTCTGATATGAATATTAAGTATCATTTATAGGTTCTCATAACATTTCTCCTCATTGCCTCCCGAAAGATTTGATAAAAACCCTGAAAATGAGGTTCAGTACCTAAAAGCAGCAGCGATTTTCAAATATTTATTTTGTAAACGGTTGGTGATTGGGGGCTTGTGATAACTGATCAGTAAGATCATATCCAACATTGAGGAAAATAAGGGAAGGATACGGGCGAAAGTTCCAGCTTCCCCTAAATAAAAAGCATAAAGTGAAACGGCTTCCTTTCCCATTCACAGAACGAAATATCTAGCAAGACAACATAGGCTTCCCATCCACAAAGCATGTAAACTTGAGATGGAGATTCCTTGAAAATATTTCTACCATGATTGGGATTTGAATCTGGGCCGTCGGAACTGGATCCACATATGCTATTTTAGAGACAAAGACCAGTTGAGAGAACCATGCATTGGTTTCAAAACTTTGAATTACAAATAGTATCTCTTCAATTTCAGATTTTACTTCCGTTTCACGGTCTACGATGGCGATACAGTCCAGTTCTCCCGGGCAACAACACAAGCGGGAGGAGTCGACTTATCTTTGCATCGATAAACGCTGTTTTTCCATTAATGTGCTCCGTTAAGCGTTACCTCTGAGAGAGGTCCCGTAAAGGAGAAATGGAGGCGAAAAAAGCTGAGGGGGTGGCGGGAAATGATAAGAGAAAGAAGCACCCAAGGGTAACATTCATAAAAATTGAACTGAAGAGAATTTGGACAAGAATTAGTAGATTTGTACATGCTTCTATAGAAAATAGCGATAAAGAATATGAGACTGCAATGATGACGATTGGCATTTATAAATGCTGAGAGTTATTGTTAGTCGACATTTTTGCGTTCTCCCCATCCAAAAAGTAAAATTTACACTACAAAAGTTAGACAGGTGAACATTTATTATTTTGATTTACAGGAAATGAAGCAGAATTAATCCTTTCCATCTTTCGAATTGAAGAATACATTGCGGATTTGAGTCGTCATGGCGACTCTGAACGACTCATCATCATGTTTTGCATGCCACTCCTGAAGATCATAGCTAGTGCTGGGTTACCGTATGGGCAGGTCTAACTAGTTATTCCGGAGGGTCTCTACTCCACGAGAATGCAAAAACAATGCGCACTCTTGAGGTACCCAGACTTCTACAGGGAACTGAATGCTATTTATATGGTAAATATCGTAAAAGTATGAATAAAAAAGTCCAAAAACGGAAGCTTAGCAGAGATAGCAGGTACCTCTACACTTCGGATGGCCGATGAAAATTTTTATCATTGCCCTTGAAAATTATGGCATTCATTGCCATCCCATCGTGCTACGATTAGGGGGTTCCCCAGTGATAAAAGTGGTGATACCACTAAATATGTATGAAAAGGGGAGCGCAGACCTCTACTCATGAAGGATTTATCTGGCCTTAATTTTTTGCTGGTGTCTCCACTCCTCGAATTAATGAATCGATGAAATAATGGTCGATAGAAGTACTTGGACTCTAAAAATAAATTCAAAACTCGGCGTTATCCTCTGCCCAGGTCGCCATGCACGGTTAATCTGAAGTCTGATCGCCACCCTGTCTGTTCACTGCAATACAAAGCCCGAAGAACGATCGACTGCGGTACTTTGGAATGGGAATAGGGGGAGGGACAAAGAGGACGGTTAAAGGGATGCATGTTCACAACCAAGCGAGAGCAATTATTTCTTAAAAAGTGTTGGCGTCTGCATCGAGGAAATAGACTCAAAGCTGACGTGAGCGGGAAAAAAGTACGATTGGCTGCATTGTAATAAAGGCTCGAACCAATGGAAGAGGTGAAGAAAAAGAGCTTAAGAGAGTCAGCATGAGGATTGGCAGCGGGTGGGACAGGAATGGGAGGTGGAAGAATGCTGCAAAAAAAATATCACGCCTTCGATGGATGGCAACGAGTCTAATGCATGAATGGATGGAGTGGAGCTGTTCCTTCTTCCGGCCTCACCCCCATTCGACCATGCGGAGTGCGCATGCGCGGACTCGCTTTGAGCGCCCGTGTCTCCCTCTCGCCGCGGAATGGGAAAAAAAGGATTGAGATTAAGTGTCGCGAGAGGTCGACACCGTGAGTGATGGGAGATTGTTGCATCAAACCCCTTATAAGCCCCACCCTGAGCGTAGATAAATGGCGAGCGTGTCCGGAATAAAGGGCTCTATCTACGGAAAATGGTTGTGAATGAAGCAGGTTAATGAATGAAAATGGCTAGATACTTCGGGAGGAGGAAGAGTATGCAGATGAACTGGAGGAAAGATAAATCAGCCGTGGATAGAAGGAATGTCGGTAACATTGCCATTGTAACGCCAGTATATGCTTAATGTGTAGTTTCAAGGTGTTAGTACACATTAAAACATGGCAGCCAAGCATGGAGATTGTTGTATTATGAACTAAGGATCATCGGTTAGAAAACGGATAACGATACGGTTACACAGGTTGAAACGAGAATCAGGCACCAAAATCTTGAAAAGTACAAGAATTAATACGTTATTTGAAAAACATAATGTTTAAATGAGCTTAAATGCAGGCCCATATTTTAGTTTCTTTCTCACAAACACTCCCATCTACTCAGGAATGAATCAGGCCGCTTTGAGACCTCTTAGCTTGTGAGACGCAGTGTTCTATAGATATAAAAAAATACTCTATCTAATTTTGCTTAAATTATGCAGTTCATTTCTCGGTTTTAACGGAGTGTTTCTAAACTTATACCAGCTGGATCTTGATTTAATAAAAGCAGCATAAGGAAAAATTAACCAACAACAGAAATAAATGTGATATATAAATGGTAAAGTACAGGTTATGGTATATTTATACAACGTTGACTCTTAATTTTAGAAAAAAAATCGTCAAGAGTTGCATTCATATCGAGCGTTTCCGAATCCAGCGTACAGAGTATCGGCTAATGACTGGAATCAGGTAGAATTGGAGGCTAAGGCGAGTTTTCTGCTAAGAAATGCTTGATAAACCGCGTAAATTCAATAACTCTGATGGTGCACCAAAATATTAATCATTACGGGACTCTGACAAAGGAAGAGGAAATTACAATTACAAAAACTCAAGATTTAAATTTTAACTTACATTTTCCATTACCACGGCCATCCAGGATAAATCATCGCGAAAATATTCAATTATCAAAATAAATGACATAGGAATAATATCGGGGTAATTTGGCATCTGAAGTGGAAATTTTTGGCAAAGAAAACAGCTCAGGGTTAAATCTCACTAACCTTGGCGAATAAAACCCGTCACACTCTATATCCGAAATCAATTTAACTGTTAAGAATAACGATCCCAGAAATGAATAATACATTCCACTAAGTGAGGCGCGTGAAAAATGGATTTCTTGAGCAACAAATCTAAGTACATGAATGATGAAAAAAGAGAAAAGGAAGTGCTTAAATACACATCCTGCATTCTCTGCAGCGATGAATTCTATCTCATTCGTCACTTTTAAAGAGTAGGAGAGAGATGTGGGGGTTGAGGAAAGCAGGATGGGAGGAATAGCGAAAAATAATCTGAAGGAGTTATGGACTGGGGGCATTAAAATGTAGCGGAGAGACCAAATGGGCCATTTTCCGGCGAGAGGAATGCAAAGGACATCCGCATCAAGCTGATTTGTGTCGCGGGACAAAAAAATAAGTATTCAACCCGTCGGTGGTTTTGAATGAAGGAGAGGAAAAAAAAATACAGCCCTTTCCTTTGTTTGTGTTACAGTGTCGGAGGTTTTTTTTAGTAGGAAAAAGGGTGGCACCGTCAAGAGTGTGGCGCCCATGGCTGGCGAAGCCGAAACCTGAGGATGCATGCATTCATCAGTAAACCGGTATATTCCACTCTTTTTATCAAGTATGCATAGATTTTCAAATATGATCTTCTCGCTGAGGAGAATAATCCGGTAAGACGGTATTTTTTCCATTCAGTGTCGGTACCGATACATGCGATATAATTCTCTAAATAAAAATTAACCGACTCAGGTTTAGGGAAAGAATAAATTTAAAGAGTTTTACGAATACAAAAATATAGAGTTATAAATTATAAAGAGTAAATACACAAAAAGCTAGTATTTTCTTAAAATGTTCTCAGCGGCTGGTCCTATTCAACTTCGCCCTCTAGTGGTCTACAGTGGAATAGCGAAAAAGCAGTGCTGCTCAGTTAAATTTGGCTAAGATGGTAGCAGAAATCAACAGAAAGGAAGCGAAATTTAATTTGCATAGTGTAAACAAGGAATACTGTTTCAGCGATAAGAAACTACACATAGCGTCTCCGCTCAAACACAAGCAAATCCGGCAGATATCCGCAACTAAAATCCACATGTTGCGTCTAACTGTAAACATCGAAAAGCGCTACAGGTGGCCCTAGAAAAGAAATTAATCACCCTAATTGGATTAAGTGGTGTAGAAACATAGCAACGATTGATCAAATGTTTAGTTCATGCCTTACCAATCATAGCAGCCCTCGCATTGAAACTCTAGCAAAATACCATAAATCATACCATTCAATTATACTACGTCCTGGCGGGATGATTTTCAGCAATAACTTTGCAAAACTATTCAGGTCATCAAGGAAAACAAATTAAACTCCCTACTATAAAATTTTATGATATACACACCAGGGTTGCGTTCTGTCCTCATCTATCAATCCAAATATCGGGATGAAACATTAATTTATTTATTAGTAAAACAATTACTTAAAAAATTAAATTATCTCAGTTACATCAGGCGAAATTAATTCCTTTAAAATGATATTTATTGAAATAACGGCCGATGCATCAGTACATTTAGTTGGGAAATACACTGAAATTATTTCCAATGGTTTTAAAATACCGAATTCCATCATATCGATATATTTTTATGCGTCGCTAATCCTTAGCAGCGTAGCAGAAGGCTGACATGAGAGACAACATCCCCTACTACCATCCAACTCCCGTCCTAATCCTTGGCGTGGGCGGCGAAGCAGGGGAGAGGGAGGGAGTCTGGGAGTGTGGTTTGGGGAAGACCTAATAGTCAAGTGGAAGGAGTGGGTGACGAAAATAACGCCGGAATGAGACGGGCGTCCTTCGGGGGGATCACCACTGCCGGCGCCCCGTGATTTGTATTTATTCTAAGCCACCCCCATTAGACAATTGATAAATGCGTCCTAGCCGACTAGAGCAATTAATAATTCCTCCCAAGTTTACCCAGGGGACACGAGGTATTGTCGTGTATTTATTATGTTTTGAGTAACATTTATGTTTATCCACACGCGGAATGTCTGAGGTGTCGTGAGAGGCGGGCGCCAATGGCCAGCCGCGATGAATCAGGGGCGAAGGGCTTTTATTATTCCGCATCTCCCACGCTAATGGGCAGAAAATTGAGACGAGGGGGGAGAATCTGGCTGGAGTGAAAAGATGCTGGGAGACGAGTCGATTTAAGAGCATAGGGTGACTACAAAAGAGGTGATGGAACACACAGGATGCCTTATGATAACGATTATCTTAACCGACAAATAACCTTGGGCGAGGTTAGTCGAATTATCTTGCATCATCCAAATAGAAATTAAGGAAAAATTAGTGAATTACTTATTATGCCATTATGTTATCAAAATGAGAGCCTCTGTACGGATGAATGCTTGCTAAAAATGCAAGCGCACAACGTCTATCTTGCTCATCGACCCAAGTTTAATATCATTTTTCAATTTAGAAGGAAATCTAAGCCACATTATTGTAAATACGTAAAATGTGCGTAATGAAAGGAGTAAGTCCACAAATACGGAAAGACCATCCGGTAAGATCATCCGAGTTTTGATAAATAAATAAAAAAACGATTTCCAATGAGAATGCATTGACTCAAAATAGAAGTAGTTTGATATCTCACAGAAATAAACTGTACCATCAGATTTTGGAAAACGTTTTAATGTAATTATCACGCTATACTTTTTTAAGATGGAAAACAACTGTGATTGACATTATTTTAATGTTAATTTTAAACATTTCAATATTCTGGATATCGGGAACGAGAACAGAATGAGAAAGAAAAATACATGAGACCTACATAATTTCTATCATATTAGCCGTCTAGTTAAGCAGAGCATAGGTATAGAGAATTTGTGTCAGCTAGCATTGCTTTGGGAATGGGTCTTGATCCACACGTAAGTTCTCACGAGTAGGCGAGGAGTTAAGGAAAAGGATGATGAGCATTGACGACGTTCTCTCAGCTAGGACTGACTCTCAAAGGGCTGCGTCGAAGCGGAGGCAACCGCCCACTCTTAACAAGGTATGGTCTATAGATTTTCCAACCCATATAAGGCATCGTTTGTTTACCATAAAAATATTCACCATCTATCGAGCCTTATATTACGGGTTTTCTGTTTTTATGGCTACGAGATGAAGCTATGCTACCTCGGTATTTTTTCTCTGACCACTAAGGAAAGTCTCGTCTAAAAAAATCTTGCTACGGTTAAGTATGCGCGGCTTATGCTCAAGGCACGAGTAAGTCCGTCTGGTATTGATGTAAATAGGAAAGTATAAAAAAGAGCTTCAAACTCAACTGCAATATCACATTGTATATCGAATTCTATTGTATTTAAAAGGTCAACCTGTTTTTTGAAAGAACACTAAAAAACTTGGAATGACGTTATTATTTTGAATCAAATTTTCGAGGTAAAACTTCACACCGAGGAAGTTTCACTACCACTTTTCTTTTCTCACAGTTCTTGTTTCTGATCTCAAAAAACTGAAATGCATGAAATTTGTATGAATAAAAAGTTAACTGCCGCAATTTACGAACAAAGGCAATTGTGTCAAAAAATGATTCAACTTTTCTGTTAACTCATACACGAGCCTTTTAATTGATGTACCTAACAGCTTTACTTTCACTTCCAGAATCAATGATAGCATCTATGAGGTTTAAGTTGCAACAGACTTTTCCTCTTATCTTCTTTGTGAATTTCATCTGAGATGGTCGATTCGGTGACGATAAAGATAACAGAATTAATCCCAATTTGTTACCTATATTCAAGATAACTCATTGCATAAACAACAAATGCATTGATGTAATATGGAATACAAATGACAATTTTTACTATCATCTTCTTTCCCCTCTTGCTATCTTGCAAGGTTTCTATCCTACCCCGTGACCCATTATTATCTATTATTACCATTATTATTACTATTATTATTATTGTTACTGTTTTTCGTAAGCAGATGCTTATATCGGTCTACACTACATGCCCTAAAATTTTTAAAATGATTTTCCTACGTTTAAAATGAGTACACTTCACTAAAAAAAAGGCAAAATACGACCGGTGGAGCGTCCTCTTAAGTGCCTCTTGTAAAGCGGCCATTAAATCCTTCATCACAGGGGTTTTTGAAACCTTTCGAGAAGGAGAATGAGACCGTCGGGGGCTGCAGTCCCTTGCGGCCCCCACAGCAGTGATCCGGCGAAGCGGAGACGGAAGACAATCGCCGCGGTCTTTCGTGAGTGACTCATGATCGGCTCTCGATTGATTGAGTGGGAGTTGAAGTCGAGTGGGCGTCTCCGCGCGCGTGTGTTGTGAGTGCAAGAAGGGGATTAGAAGTGGCGTCGGAGGAGGCGAATCAAGTGATTAAGGAGGGAAAGAACCCGACTCTCAGCGGGGAGGAATTGACGGAAGAATAAAAAAAAACACCGTTTGCGCCATAAAGGAATCGCGCACGGCAATCAGATCTCGGGGCAGGATAAGATGAGGCATGAGGAGAGAGACTGAGGGCATAACAGGATCAGGCGTTAGCCCAGCGTCACACGTTAAGACTCAAACGGAGCGGCGAGGTTTGCATATTGTGCGACCTTTGTGACTCAGTCTAGGCTGGCGACAGGAGCTGCGCTATTTAATGAGATCCCCCCACGATATATGGCATCTCAAAATTAAAAATAAAATACGCCTTATATGAATGATGTGCTCCTATACTGAAGGGTATATAAAAATTCATAGATCGAACGTGTAGATTATAACATGCATGCATTTAATAGCCAAAAACTTAAAATTCTAAAAAAATAACAATATAATATATGCTTAAAAGAAAATTTCATACTTTAAACGAAACATCTGAAAGTTAATATTATAAAATCGCTTCTATTCGTTCGGTAGTGCTAAATTGGACTCGGTAATTTTTTTTTATCCAATACCATTCCTGAGTTTGCAGTTCCTTTTAACGGTTTGTCATAAAAAAAAGCGTTAATCATGGTTTAAAAACACTATTTTCCGTACTTTGTCACTTCGATAGCCACATAATTTTCTAGGCTTTCTCGAAGCTAGGCGTCAAAAGTTTCGTTTGAACAGGTTCTCGGCAATCGCACTCGGTGACATTTTCGATTCTGCCGCGATGCGGATTGAATGAGAACGTTAACCATCGAGAAGGCTTTGCCATGCCCGAAAGAACAATTGGGAGAAAAAAAAATTTGATGAATTAACAGCTGGGAGGAAATATGCTTAAAGAACGTAATGAGAGGCAATGGAGAGATCAATGACGTGACACAAAGGAGAATGTCGCTAGACAGAGGAGGGAAGAAGGGAGGAAATGAATAGATAAGTATTTTAGATATCTCGAAGGAAGGCAGGCAGAGTGCCAAGCTGGAGAGTGATATATAGTTAGGCTGCGAATCTGTAATTAAAACTCAACGTTTATAAAGGGCTTCTCTGTGATCCAAATGATACCACTTCAAACGCTAACACTACAACAAAATCACTTGAATACGTTTAGAGTAAAACTTTTAGCTACATAAAAAGGCGTCTCCGATCCTGAGATTCTTTTCAAATTCAAAATTGAGCCACTTTTTCCTTTTTCTTTCAAAATTAAGCTTCTAAAGATGAAATGTGCCACTGCTAATTGTAAGAATGAATTACTACCCAAAAATTTCAGATCCATCGGGAATTAGGGCTTTCCCTGGCAAGATGAAATCACTGAAGCACCAATATCAGAGAATGTATTTTGAGAAATATTTCTTCAAGCAATTATCTTTCTTTCAAACCCACGGCAAGATAAATAATTGCGGTTGAATTGTATTCCAACGGAAAAAGGCTCGATTTGCCAACTGCCAATTCTACCTATGACTTGTACTTAAAATATGGAAATCGAGAATGAGGAAATGAAAGAATTCAGTGGTAGACCCCGAATTCCATACTCACGGAGGACCTTAAACCAGACGGTCGGCCCTTACCGGACGTAATATGATGAAATATAGCTGATAAATACGCGTATAATATAAGGGGGCCGCAATGGTGAAATGCTATTCAGGGCAAAACATGAATTACCTGAATTGGATATTATTAAGAGGAGGGAGACTGGTATCTATGGGGCAGGTAAAACGAATTATTCGTGGCTGTGCGACGCCAGCACTTTATATACGTTTTGATACATGATTTCCTCGTGGTAGGAGGAAATAACTGCAGAAGTTGGCATTGTTTGAGAGTGCCTCTTGATTTTTCGCATCTTCAATAGCTAGTATTGCATTAAAATCATATCCCAGAAAAAAATAAAGCTAGATGAATCAAAATTGAGCAAGATCAATCATGAAGCGACAGGAAAAAGAATGAAGTTTTACTAATTCACAATAAAAAGATACATTCATGTTTTTTACCATTGGAATACTTGAATGATGTTAAAATCTTGGATATGTGCGGCATGCTTTGAACCTTGTTGTATGGTTAGATAATATCGCTACAATCAGAATGCTGAATTGTAGAACAGTGAGAAGAATGTTTCCATTCATGGACAGAATCAGGTAATTTCGGTGTAGCTACAAATACTCCAAGGATGCCTTGATGAAAACACTGTAACCTTGTGGATTATTTCATGATAGTGAGCTTTTTAAATCGTTCGTTTGAAAAGGACAACTATCAATAGAGTAGGTATCTTCCTTACACCATTGAAAAAGAAACAAAAGAATGATAAAACTACTACAATACTACAAGTGCTAAGTGTACCTGTAATAATATTAATAAAATGTACAAAATAAAAGTCAATTCCACCTGCTGCGATAATTCAGAGCACAAAATAGCTCTTCAGACTATTTAATGAATATTATCTCTAGCATTATTATTCAACGTAAAAAGTATAAATATGCAATTCATATCAATTTTAATGTAATTATGCAAAATAAAGTATATTAATTTCAAATACCACTCGATAAAAGTGAGACGAATAAGAATGAAATAAAGATGGAACTGTGTTAATAATACTAGTAATGGTTAAATAGTTCTTGGAGTGTAGGTCCAATTCCAAGAACTATTTAACCATTAATTTAAGAAGGTCAAGATAAGAAAAAATTAGTTACTAATAATAGTAATGATAATTTGTTAGATTTATTACGTATAGATATAATATTAACAGCTACACTTAATAAAACTCGTAAAAATATTCTAACTCAAGTACAGGAATTAAGAAAAATAAAGATAATTAAAGTCGTGAAAAATCCGAGTGCTCTTCAAGAAGCTTTTTAATACGACTAGTTTGCAATTAGAAAGCTGTTACACGACTACAACACGTTTGGATGAATGAAAAATAAGACAAAGAGTTAAAACTTGAGCTATATGATGACGAAGGTTACGCTGAGATAAAAAAAATATGGAACAAGAAGGCTCATTCGTCCTTTCTCGGAAATGGGATATAGAATTCGATACCTTCGACAAGACTAAGCAAAGACGGCATTTGTAAACGAAAAGACAATAGTTGGACTAAATGCTACGGCATCAAGTTTCCAGGACAACTGCTTATCCAGCCAAAGTCAACGGAAGACGGAAATCTATAATCCTCAAACAAAAGAAAAATACAAAAGAGTTCAGCGAAGCGAGCAACGCGTCTTAATTCCTTGAAGCATGACTACACCAACAAGAGATTACATTGGAACAAAACGGAGAAAAAGAAATGCGAGGATTGGCAGGAGTAAAAGAAGAATGTAAACCCAGAAACAACTAATGGAAAATAACTATATTTAAGTGGAAACGCGAATAAATAAAATAATGGGATAGGAAGAGATAGAAAGAAAAATATATGATCCAATGAATTGTTATAAATTTTCGGAGACTTCAAGGGCTTTCTTTCCAGCTGAAAGCTAACCATTCGATAGCGTGTTGGCGTCCTAAGGAAAAATAGGAACGCTGCCAAAAATAAAGAAATGGGGAATATATATATTTTTAACGTGCTGTCATACGACTCGCGACTGCACCAATAAAATTTCCATTACAAACTCTAGTTCACTAAATTAAGAGTATAGCACCGATTTTTCAGCAAGCCTAAAATAATAGAAAACACAGCAATCATAAGTATTGGAGCAGAACCAAACACAAAATAACTCTTATGAGAACTGCGTGCTTGCGTCGCTCTTACGCCCTGGAGAGAAGCAAAAAGCCGCATGATTACTTCATGCAGTCGAACGTGAAAATGCGTGGTTTTCAGTTCAGCCCTAACTATCACCTTCGATAATTGTCTTAGGAAGGAAAAAAGCTCAATGATTTGTGGCCAGAGGCGTGCGTTTAGATTATTGCAACAGGAAATAAAATATGCGACATAGGCAGAAGGTATTGCTTAGATGTGGACTTAGTATTTCCTATCACAATTAATGTTAATTCTTTCTTAATTAGCACTAAGGTGATCACGGCAAAATGAAATATAATCGAAAATATATAGTCATTATCTATTACCTAAATCGTACACAGCAGACAAATTGCCATTCTTATCACGACTTTTCAGTGGATAAAAAAATTGTCTTATTTCAACCAATCATCAAGAAATTATGAGAAAAGTACATTTAATAGATTCCTTATCGCTCATTAAATGCCAATAATACTGTTGTTTGCTCAACACGTGGGCACATTGCAATATTATGCCAAACTAATTCTGTCACTGTAACACCAACCTTTTGCCACATGCCTTCATTTGGATGCAATTTGGACGTCTTTTATCATTCACCAATTTAAGGAATGACGATAAGAGAGTTCAATGTGTATATAGCCCCTTGCTCAGGCGTATAAATCTCTGACTCATAAGGAACCAAAGGTGGAAACTACTATTATTTTATACTTTTTTTTGTGAATCTCATCTGCGTTTTTTCTTAAAAGAGAGAAAAACTTAAAGGGAATCGTTTCCCAATAAGCAGAATGCAATTTTTAATAAGACGGGTTACCAGTCAAGGGTAAAATTATAATAACTTATAATAAATCCTGAAACACACGATAATTTTTTTTCGTAATTTTCGAGTGGTCACTCGGAAATGATCGTCGCACGTAACTGTATTTCGCGATCACTCCAATAATGACGATTCCCATTACTTTTTTCATCATTCGTCTGGTCGTTTTTTCCGTCGCTGAAACCGTCATTGAAACCCCATATCAGCCAATCAGAACGCATGCCCGTATGGAGCGATTGCAGCGCAACGTTTGGCAATCGTGGGAACGATATAGGTAATCATAGTCGTAAACACGCTATACATTTACGTAATGCAGGTGCTATGACAACGAGCTTTGATATCGGCAATGATGCGAGGGCGGGAAGGACCGTGCGATTCAGAAAAATGATCACTCGAGCGATCACTTTTACGGTCGCGAAAAGCGATCACTCGAGTGAACACTAAGGACGGAACAAATGTTCGTATGATTCAGGCTTTAAGTATTCACTTACTTTAATTCCATACTTCATTTCAAGGCTGGAACCTCATAATTTTGGGAAAGGTGCGAAAAAGAACGTGAAATGTGCCATGAAAATACGGAAGATTTCCAAAATGTGATGACACAATTTCTCAAATGCAGTGCAGTGCCCCCAGTAGAAATAACAAAAGATATATACTTCCAGGAGACTTGACACATTCAGCCGCAGGGTGTTTTCCAGCAACAGAACTAAGCGAGGTGAAATAATTAATCATACAAACGTCTGCAGCTCTGTGGTATGCCGTGGGCGTAAACGCAGCGACTTTGGGCAAGACGTTATCGCGATCCGCTGCTCTTTTTGTGACTGTAATGATGCACCCACCCCCTCTACACGGAGATTATTAGTGCTTAATCAGTCCCCTATGACGACCGCGAGATGCATTGCGAAAGACGAGAAATTATAAGTCGAAGCTGCTTTCGACGCATCCTCGCGGATAAGTAAAAAAGAAAACCTATCGATTCAGCACTCGTCAAAGATAATGAGATAACGGAGACAACCACTCGACGAGTAGACATATATAATCCAAACCGCACCATTTTTTTGATAGTCCGAAAATAGGCGAAGAATAAGATTTAGAAAAAAATATTAAATGCTAGATAGGTCGCATAGATTATCGCCCAGCTTTCTAGCCACGTCGACGCATCTGCCCTTGCAGCTGCTTCCGTAACTCTTTTACTCCCTCTTCAACACCTGTAACTGCATACGTCCCACTTGCCCCTAATACAAGGGATACGAAGAAGTTGTAATCGCGCATTTATTACTTGATTTCAACAAAACCTGTGGACCGAATTTCGGGACGACAGGTTGACGACATTTCTGGGTCGATTTTGAAATTTTACATTTTCTCGGCGATAACCCAGAAATCAGTTACACAAGATAACGTTTTCAGGCGATAGCTAAAATAATAAGTTGCTTATAAAAAGATGGATGTTAGTTAAAAACTTAATGGTCGCTTTTCAAGGGATTTTCCATGGTATTTCCTTGAAAAAGCGATCAACATTGGTCGGAAAACGTAAGGGCCACCTGAAAATCGACGACATGGACCAAAACGTTTTTCACTCACACGACGAGTACCCGCAAAAGTTTTAACGAAGAAACAGATGGATATATACTAACTTTGATGCATTATATAAACCATATTCAGCAGATTCAATGGAAATTATCTGTATCAAGAGGTATGAAGTGGATCAGAAACTTATTTCAAAGTTCATATTACATCAATTTTTGTACGTGAACATTGCTTTTAGGTAAAAATAGGGATTTCAAGATTAGCTCTCCAATTTCATTCCCAGTAGTTCCACCAAAAAGTGAGCATACAAACAAATTAGAGTTATGCATTTTCTTTGAGCTTCGAATCGAAAACTGTACACATTTATCCATGTGAATTGGACGATGTAGCAACAGCCGGTATGAAAACAATCCCGGCCTCTTATCCCTGTACATCTGAGTCACTAAATCAACTACTTCACAACACGACTCCCAGCCCTAACCTTGCACGGTAGAAATCAACAGAGTAGACAATCATTAAGCCTCGAGAGACCTCATCAGCGCCGTACGAGCTATAATTATTAATAGCACCTTGGATTTCAAAAAGATCCGGACAGTGTAGCGCCGGGAGATCGTCACTCTATATTCTGGAGCAGGTTTTTCGCGATGACAGTCCTGCTCATTCGGTTTCATTCGTAAACGGGTCTCATGTTTGGACGTCTTCGAGAAGAAAGAACGTCAACCCCACCTGCTGACGCTCAATCAACGCCAGCTAAGGATAGACCGTTTTTCCCGGCTGGAACAAGAATTAAGCAATGCACGCGGCATAAATCTTTCGATCGGGAAATTTATAGCTCTCCACTTTGGAATGTCCTTCGTCCATCATGATGAAGCAGCGCGGTCGCACTCTTCGCTTTGCATTCCGATTCTCTCTTTTTTCTCTCATTTTCCCTTGGGAGTCGATCCAAAGCCTCACAGGGGAACTGGCCTCGCTCCCCTTCAGCAACAGCCCCTTCCGGAGCGAACGCTCTGATACTGCGCAGGCGCGGATGCCTTGCATACTTAACCAGCGCGTCGAAAATCATAATGAATGAGACAAAAGGGGAACTTGGGATTACCGAGGGAATACAAATATTACATCGCGGGGTTGACGGTTGATAATTTACGGCGTTCTGTCGCGCAAGAAAGTAAAACAGTTCCAACAAATAAAACATGGCAACCCTAAATTAGTGTTTGAGGCAACTTCGGATAGGTGGGATACATTAAGTATCTATTAAAGTGCACGGGGATAAAATCCCTTTGGTGGACGTAAATTTTAAGCAATAACGGTGGAAAGAAGTCATCATTGACCATATAAAATAATAAAATTGGTTACAACAGGCATTCAAAGACGGATCATCATATTTCGAATAAAGAAAAATTAAACGGTTTAAAATTCAACTGTTTTATCGAATATATCGATATGACATAGTTCCTACAGGAAGATGCAACGCTTCATGTCGTGATTGAACAGAATGGGCGAGACATATTGTAATATATACTGCATATTCCAAAATTATTCAAAATATACCGATTCTCGATTTACCCATAAATAAATCCATCAGTGGGTTTTTCCCAATAAGAACGACAGACATAATATTCCGTTTTTTCCCACGTTTGCTCACATCTATTCATACTTGGTAAATGTAACTTTTTATTGCATTTTTTTGTTGTTTTTAAAGTATGCTTCTCTGTCTCTTTTGTTATAATTTGACTGCATTTAATTTCAAGAGTAACTTGAAAATGTATTCCTTTGCAAATATTTAGTGTATGAGTACGAAGGGGCAGATGGAAGATGGAACTTTCTAGTCCTAATCTCGTCCAATAAAGACAAATTATTAGTATTATGTATGAAGGGGTGAGAAGCCAAGGGGTACACGTGATTTTCTTTCTAATTAGAGTTAGGTATTGAAATAGATGAAAGAAGTATAGAAAAACTTGGTTACCAAGGGACAAGAGTGAGTCTCTGTTCTGTGCTGACATCGAATGGAAAATAAAATGCATTACGAAATATCTAATTCATTTAGTTTATTTTCTTTACCTAATATTTGTTCCCAACTCTATTTAGAAAAATAAATCACTTGTATCCCTTGGCTTCTCACTCCCTCATATAAATACGATTATTTTGGGTTCTTTCCGGTAGAAAATTACAAATTTACCATCTTTATAATTACATTTATTGAGGAATAGGAGTAACGGTTCTCCTCTCCACGGAGGAAGCTACCAAATACAACAGGGAGGGGCGTTCCGGGGCACGCTTGCGAAAGGAATAAACTTGAAGTGCCCCTCCTCCCACTGCCCAGCTGACTTCCAAACGAGAAACCACTAATGTGTACAGCACGGTGTCGGCCACGGCCCGAGGCGGCGTTATGACGGGCGGGACACGGCAGGGAAGGCGGCGATTCGCCCAACATTTACAACAAGCTTGGAAGGGCATAAACAGAATACCGTTTCCGGTTTGGTGTGGTTTACGGCTAAGGTCGTGGATCTCACTTCCATTCGCGCGATTATTCAGATGTACACAGACTAGCATTAGTTTCGTATTACGGCACCCTGAGAAGTCAACCAAATGTCGCAGAGCCATTGCGGGTAGTGTTACATTTGAGAAAACGTTTTCTCACAACTTCGAGGCAGTATGCCTAACGATATCTGGAAAGAGGTAGCAAATAAAGCTACCATATTTGTGAAACTTCAAATGACCTGCGGGTCACATCATAACTACCGTCTGCCACTTACTTGACGAAATAAGAAGACTAATATTAATAGGCTAATTGTTGCACATACTAAATATGTTAATTGATTTACATTAAAATTAGATGTGGATACTTTGTCACTGATATTTTTCTTTAATAAACTAATAGCCATATTATAACCGCCTTCTTATTTATCCCATGGAAGCAAGCCTCATCTACAATGGAATAGACAGAACTCGTTTTGCCGAAATTAGGATAATCACTTTCGATACAATAATTAGAAAAAAGATAATCGTGTAAGAACTTCAGATTAGCAATCCCACACCGTGACTGTCAATCCAAAAGTGCGTATGAAAAAATAGGATTCCAGCAAAAACTCACAAATATTTTTCGATTTTTTAAATCGTTTCCGTAGAGAACATTTCCCCAATCATTTATGTTCATTTCAAGAGCATTTATCACAAAATAGTTCTCCTCAAAATGAAATCAGAGTGATTGTTTTAAAATCAATGCAATCTAAAGGTGGCGGGCTTTAATTGAATTGCGGCATTCAGCCAATTGCTTGAGAATGTGATAACAGGTCATGGAAATTTCACACTCGTATCACAGTACAAGGCCATGTCATTGCGAGGTGTTAGTTTCTCACATAAAAACACATACGTCGATGATACATGGTATCGAGCGACAGGAAGGTTATTTTCCTCTCTCTTAATATGAGAAAAAAACAGGAGAAATAACTACTGTGGGAAAAAATTAATTTCAAGAGGAAGTATTTTCCGAGGTAGTATACTCCGAATGCTTTTTCTCACAAAGTCCGAGAAATGGGACGCTACCTATTTGCTGCTTTTGTGACAAATCTATCTCATTTTCAGTGTACCTAAATATGCAATACGAAACGTATGTTTTAGAAAAATAATGTTTATAGCCTTATAAAATAAAAATAAAACCCATAGGGCACGTTCACTTATAATTAGCTGTAAAATGGAAACCAAAGGATAATCGCCAAAGTTTTAGCCTCTGACGCTGATCACCCGATTAACGTAATTAACGATTTACTATGCGACAACAAGGACACTTGCGTCTGAGACTGAGTCTAAACAAGCGTCAGCGTTGTCCCAAGAACAGAAACTAAAAACTTTTACCAAGTTTTATTTTATATAGTAGCCACAAAGCTGAAGCCCTTAAGTTTTCCAAATAGTTTGCACATGATGCCACCTTAGCATGCTTTAACAGTCTCATGCATGTGAAAGGACGAAGCATAATACTCTATTAATTGGTGACGGCCTATTTGTCGCTTTGGAACAGATTACATTATCTTGTGATAGGAGAGGCAATATGGCGAAGCAGAATATCTGGTACGCTATTGCCAGAGTCTTGTTAGTGTAGTCCCTGATATGAAAAGTGAAAACACAGTCGTACTTTCGCCCATTTTCTGACTCCTTGGCTATCTCCGTGACTCCTTTAATCCAATCAGATAACTCGATCTTGAAACAATGAAAAATCGGAAGTACAACAGTAATCTAGCAACTCAACATTGACTCGATAAATCAATGCAAATGGGGAAGGAAAGAATATAAAGATGTGTGCTTATTGGCAATTCGTATTGCGTTTGCAAAGAAGTCATATATTAAAAAACGTGTCAACATGCATGTTATTAAAATATAGCGCAGAGGTTGTTGTGACAGTAAAAACTCAGCTATGAGTTTGCTTGAATGCAACCAGCCGAAAGAGTCGTAGAGTCGAGTCAAGCCCTTCAGGAAAAAGAGCATTCCATGGAATGCGAGGCTCCGAAGATTTCATTAGGATAATACAAAATTAAAATGCGCACCACTTAAGCGAAACCGTTATTGTAACCAGACAGAGAGGAAGGGGGAGACTGAGAAGACAAATGGAATACGGTATTTTAACGGAGAAAGAGAAGATAATGGCGACCTCGAGGAAAAAAAACCCTTATGCAAAAATATCTTGTTTTTATTTTAAGGGAAACTTGAATTTAGATATCCAGGAAAATTACAAACGATTAAGAAGTTTTTAAAACATGGAAAAAAATGAGGGTTTCACCAGCAAAGAGTTACCTAAAGGGCTTACTTAGGGTTTGGCCATGGAAGAATTCTTCCATGGTTTGGCTAGGTAAGAGGGGTTACCTAACAATTTAAATATCACGAGATATCGGTTGGATTGGATGAAATTTCATCCCATGATGTAAGAAAAAAATATGTGCACGCTGTGAGAGACTTAACTACTAAAGTTCGAATTAGCATTTATTACAGACCATTATTACTTGATGAATTAACTGATTCCATCACCTGGTTTGGATAAATATTTCTCTTATTTCATCGTTTCCTTTGGGCCAGAAAATACATAGCGGCATTAAGATAATGTTATTAGGAATTTTTTGTGATCATGATTCAAAATACACCCTCAAATATAGGGATGAATGTAAAAGTAAGGGGGAAGATGAGGGCTTGGGAAAGACAAGGTGGATACAGGGATTAGCTTTTGGCCAAGCCTTCGAACGTGATTTCATTCACTCTTTGCTATAAACTTTCTAAAAACTAAAAGAAACATTATAAATTATAATTCAAGTAATACTTAAGAGGAGATAATAATTTCCTCAATATTTCTGTTCTAGTGCGGATACTTCTTTATGAGCGGATGCATAGCCAATGTTCATACTTACAGATTTTACGAACACTCCACAAAAATTTTAACCTCAAGTGAAGGATCATCAATTCTCCTTACCTGAAAAAAGAAAGAAAGAATATTAACAAATTACCGCAATAAAAATTTCCACATTTACGATTGGAATAATTTCTACTAATAGCCCATTACTAATGAGATTACGAGGAAGGAATTCGTTCAACTACATAATTAACATTTTCATTGACACATAAAAGAAAAATTATTTATACAAACGAGGTGTTAACCAATTTTACGTGTTTCAAGGGTTGATGGTTTCAATGCAGGTAAAATTTATTGAGACTAAATTGAAATTATCCAGATTAACCGAAAAATTAAGTATCCACGCAATTTAAGCGCACTGATGTGGCCATCCTGGTGGGAAATAAAAGACGATTCTTTGATCGTGCATAGTACGGAAATAACGGTATGTGACAGATTTATTCACCTATCTTGGCGATCTAAATTACTCTCCATCGGGTAACATGTGTCAACTTAGGTGTGCTCTTACAGAGAATAATAGTCTTCCCGCTAAGAATATAACAATGGAGTAAGACTACTACTAAACAGAAGTAAAATTTATTTCACTCGTTTTCTTAAGGAGGTAAAAAGTAGCGATGCCTTCAAGTGGATACATTCAAATTTCCTCGAAGACAAGTCTATTTCCAACAATTTAACTTAAGTGCTTCTAGTACTCACTCATTTAGAGATTCAGCCCGAAGGTAGTTTTGAATAGGTAAGGATATAGCCCATCCCATGCTAAGCTTCAAGCGTGTATATTTCGCAAATTCAGGGTAGGGAGGCAACTTTCCTTTCCTGGACTGCGATTCCTGTACTCTTCGAATATTTGTCTCAGAATATCCTAAGATTCCATCTTGGATTTGGACCCGGGATCCTGCAGGCGAAATTCATGCACTCTGTCCACTAAGATACCATAATCCCCGCTTTTAATTCAACAGAATGCATTATATTCATAAAATTTGAAGCCGATAGTCAATTTGGATAGCTTAAAATAGCGACTCACGAACTCATGCGGGGTTTCCATCCGGGACAATGACATAGAGGGTGTATGTGGTACCAGGCCTGTGCTGAACATCTTCTTAGGGCGGTGGACAGCCACGGCCAGAGGGCGTCTACACAATCTAGGGGGAGGACAACCGGAATCTACATCTACATAATACCCCGCAAGCCGCCTAAAAAGCGTGTGGTAGGGGGTGTTAGGACACCAACCATGATCCAGAATGATTTGTATTTATTTAAATTATAGTTTTGATTACTCAGGACGGTGTTAATTATGCTGTTAAATGATAAATAATTGAAATCAAATTGACTGTTCAATGTTGGTATTATTCTGACTAAAATTTTTTCAGTTTCGGAACAGGAGGGCGGCAAAGATTTCCAGGCTGGAGGGTGCACCGGGATACGTCCGGTGGCCCAGCACGGGCCTGTCTGGTACATATGAAGAGGGCAAGTCCGCAGGGGACGCAGAGCCTAATTCAGTCGTGATACTCGCAAGACTTGCACCGCTTGGCACCGACCGAGTGGACACTTGCATTGTGACGAGGAGATCTACGAGACTCAGGCTTCAAGACCTGGGACAATCCGCGGCCGTGTCTCGCGAACGCACGCAAACCGCACTGCTCAGGCTCATTCATAACGACATCGAGTCCTCAGCGCCGGCCCTGTTCTCTCCCTCAACATGTGAGCTAAGCCATCCACCTCCATCCACCTTCATTCCCATTCCTCTTCTTTGAGAAGGAGAGAGAGAGAGTGATTTATTTGCTGGAAATGACCGCCTCGTGTCTCTCACTCCGTCACTCTGCGCGGGGCCGAATGTGGGCGTCACTATGCGTGGAGTGGGAAGGAGTGGGGACGTGGGTGTGGAGGCTGCACGATGGCTGACTATGGGCTGTGCTGAGTAGGGCTGAGTTTATGCATATCGGGTGTGGAGGCTGAAAGGGTATAGGAAATATATTCCTCATGCGTTAATTTGCCTACCTCAACGGGACTGCATAGAGGAGGCCCAATTGCTTCCCGTAGAAGGTTGATTTCTCTTGCCACTTCGGTCGAATTTTAATCGGCTTTCAAAAATTTCCGCAGCGCGGTGATTAGTGAAATGCGACACAGGAACCCCCCCCTCAGGAACTTAAAAGATATGCAAGATTTTTAATACGGTCCCATTATCATTGCATTCGTTTTGTATCACGAGGTATCCTTGTGCCCCCCCAGAACTAAATCTTAGATACGGCCTTGCTTGCGCCCCCCCAGAAAGAAATCCTGGATCCGCTCCTGCAATGCGATTCACTTCTTTAAAATATTTTGCAGTATATTGTTCGTAATTGCGAGGAATAGAATTGAATATTAATGAATTTGATATATCACATCATTATGTATATAAATTTCAGTTAATACCCCTAATTATACCTTATTTCGCGGTGAAATTCGGATCACTTTGTCCGTCAGCTACGCGAGTGGCAACTTTTGTAAACCCATTTAAATGCGCGGTGGGTGACAACACTTTTAGAGGGCGAATTGAGGATCCTCTTTTGTAATATTCGTACTGTAAGGGTTGCTCGAATAAGAGCGGGGACTGATATTTCTCAGGCGTTATTTGCCTACCCTCAGTCTGAGGGTCTAGATTCGCCCATGAATAGTCCGCTATGAACGGACGGTATTTTTTTTATGTTGATAAGAAAATAAGGATGTTGATTCGAGGAATGTTAATTCCAGCACTGTGCAATAGATCACAGGGTCAAAGGATATGTATGCTGTGTTGATATACATCATGAATCTGTATCCAGCATCAATTCTGGGGGCTTGCGAGGGAAGAATGATCTCATAATACTCATTGCAGTGCGGCAAGAAGGATATGGAACATCCTGAAGTGTGCCACGCTTTTGAGTTTTGGAGAAGGTCAACACACCCATTTTCCTTCTGGCACCATTGTACGGGAAAAACGTGAATAACATTGAATAGAAGGCCCGAGGATTCAATAATGGACTTCATAAGCACTTGCAACAATGTGAGCAATTTATCACACATGTATACCTGTATTTTGCAGAAATTTATTGCATCAAAAAATGTAAAACAATAACTTTTGTCGGCTAACAAACGAAAACGTGATCCCTTATTCTTCTATCCTTAGCAACGGCTTGGAATAAATGTAAACACCAATTGGTATACCTACCGTTCTCGCTGTCCTCAAATACACTATTTTTTTGTCTTCGACAATAAATTATTTCAGGATATCTTTTTCGTCGACTGCTTTTGCACAACCTTCAAATAGTGGACATAGTTCCATTTTTCTGGTGAATATTATGGAAGTAATTTTATTTAAGTTTCACATCATTACGTTCTACAATGAGTCCTAACCTAGCTTTCTTTGAAGCTGCAGTGAAAAAGAGAGAAAAGAATAATAAGCTCTGAACACTATAAAAAAATATATAAAATCCAAAATAATAAGTGATAACATTACGTCCAAATAAATTGGATTATGAAAATAAGCTCGTTATACCAATTTATACAGAGCCATCGGATAATGACGGAATCATTTTATATTTTATGCGTACAATTGCGTTCTACAGCTAAACCTGAATTTATTTCATTTTAACTATTGATAAGAAGGCGGGTAAAGAATATTCATTAGTGGGTACTATTAAAAATAAACAAGGAATATTTGGCGGTAGCATTACTCTCAAATATGAAAAATTGGATTGAAAACCTCCTTATTACCCACTTCGACACTAGGAAATTTTTATAAACACTACCCATTACCTCTACCAGCAACGCCCCTGAGTACACATACAGTTTAAGATGAGAAGCGGGCATTCGTTCTTCGAAAATTCTCAAGTAACGGCCACATTTGTCCTCGAGCCCCAGTCCAGCTAGATGAGTCTCTTTGCACGCAGCTCTATCCTTTCGAGGCGGCGGAAGGTTCTCAAAAGCGACAGCGTTGGCGCTGCGAAACATCCGGGTACGAGCATTGTTGCGTGAGATTGTGTGACTGACTGACTGACTGCGTGTGTTTGTGTCGGAGTTGGATATGTGTGTGTGTGGTAAGGAATGAGCAGACACGGGCTTGCACAACTCCATCAGCAGGGAATGACCGAGAGGCGTGCTCAAACCAAGACCAGGGGCACGACTCCGCGTGGCGGCAACGACATCGCGTGTCGGCACACCACGGTCGCGCCGCTAGAAAGGAACCCTTGCGCTCGCAGCGATGGGAAATTTCGTTCGACGAGATCATTTCAGCGAGCGCAACTAAAAAGGGACGGTTTAAGCGACGCCCTCGCGAGTTCTGGAATGTATACCGATAGGAGAAAACGATTCCTACGCAGATATTTAAAAGTAGTTCTCGGATTTAATACACGTCTATAAAGTTCTGGATACATAGCTTACAAGTGCAAAAGTAAGAAACAGAAAAATACTTTCGTTAGCTAAAGTTGTGATTTGTGTGAGCTGGGAAGCTTGTAAGGGAAACGAAAATTTGTTTAGAAATGATATCTTGGTATTTCTTTCAAAACATTTTTATACTAAATATTCTCTGAGGAAAGTGAGAGAAAATATTTGCGGGATGTGGGTAGGGAGAATAATGGAGAAGGTGAAGTTCTTGGAAAGAAAGAGGAGCGACGAAGTACTAGACATGGTGGGAGCAGAGAAAGAACTCCTCGGGGAGATTCGAAGGAGACAGGCGGTTTCATTGGAGCGAGTACTAAGCGGGGAATGGATATTAAAAACCACGTGAGAAGGAAGAATATTATTAGGCAAGAAGGGGGATGATTGAAAGAGAATAGAATTTATTGATAGAATGAATGTGAGTGGTGCTCACTGGAGATTTAAGAGGAGGTTTAATTCGGGGATGTGTTACAGGTGGTGTGATTCACAAAATTCTCTTACGTACCTTACAGCAACGTAAACGTACCTTAACTGGTGGAATAATATAACAAAAAATAAATCTGACTAGAGCTACTCATTTTTCAACCGTCTCGCCGATGAAATTAATTGGTACATTAAGCCTCAGGATGTGGTACCATAGTTAATCAATCTATTTCCACGGGTGAGATGGGCGGAAGAAAAAATTTTGTGCACTTTTCATACTCTTTCATAAGACTCCAGACACGGTGAAGTTATATTTACTTACATTGGCGGCAGCCAACTGCGCAGATTATTGTGATTAATCGATGGAAAGTATGATCATATAAGCTAATATAAAAAAAAAAGATTACATAATGAGTACAAATTGTGGAAAAAAAGTCGGAGCAAATAATATGGAACAAAGCAATGGAAGGCAGACTGCATAATTGAGATGTGGGGCTAAATGAATTAACAAAATTTTTCCGTCAAAAATGAATGGAATAGAAAAATACCAATTTAAAAACATCTATGCTATCCCAGTGAAAAAAATGCCATGTCATGGAAAGCGAAGGCTTCGCGCAATATTTTAAGCACAAGTCAATCAAAATAGCTAATCTATTATGAATCAATCATAATGTCGTGTTTTCTTTGCGGGTTTCCCACTGGGTCAAGTATCGTTGAAGGCCAAAATCTCGCTAGGAGACTTTACCGACATCCAAATTACTGAGAAGACCTTGAGAAATCAGAAGAAGATCTATCCTCATATCCAATGGGAAAAGCTTAAGTTTGCTACATAAGCCCTAGATCGTCGATAGTCAAATTATACGTTCAAATGGAGGCAGATGTAAGTAGAGGTCAGAGAAGTACAAGCCGCCCAGGCTTACTCGTTGCTTTAAGTACTAACCGAGAGAAAAATGGAACGAAGAGAATCGGATCACTATTTCCATGCCAGTTACTATAAGTTAGTAGTTTCAGATTTAATAAACGCCTGTAAAGCAAAAATTATAAAAGAAACACCTTTATTAGCTAGTTGTGAATCTCGCAAGAAAAATGGAAATTTTTTTAGAAACAATATATTGGCAGTTATCTCATGATGTTCAATTACATAGGTGAACGTCAAAGTTTGCCACTGATCTCATCGCTTCGAGCATTATTAGAGAGATAAAATGTACCAATGACTTTAAACGATTTTCTCACTTCAAAGGTATTTTCCCATGATAGTTCCTTGGAAATATTTGGCCTTCACTCGGTAAAATATAGTATTCGTTTTTTTGCAGCCTCAAAGTCCAAAAAAAATCCTTTCCCTTCTACTATCCCGCCGTTCAGTTTCTCACGAGAAATTGAACGGCGGTAAAACAATTTAACTTTTATTCCAAGCAATTTCAACATGTCTACGCGATAACCTATGGATTAGTAGCGCTGAATTTCACCCGAGATATGGTTGATACGATGGTAAAGGAGGACTGCTAGTATGCAAACGCAGGATGTTGGGCGTGCGAGGATAATGCTTAGCCACGCATTGCATCAAGTTTGACCCTCACATTAAAACGAAACGGTAAGTTTAAAGGTCGGGGGGAATATGGAAGTTATTAAAGTCTTGAAACTCGTGAGTGATTCAAGAGCTTGGCCCCATGTTTGGTCCACGCTTGTGTGGGAGGGAGCAGGTACACATACAGTGTGTGTATGGGGATGTGGGTGGAGGTACAGGAGTGCTGGGAGGGGCGGCGATCCGCGAGTCGGAGTTCCGCCTTTCTGCCAGGAATAAGGAGTTGCGCTTGACTGACGTGCGCTCATAATATTTCCAACTCTCCAACCCATTACAATGTGCCACCCGTGAATTCTCCATTCGTTGACTCGCTTTCGTGCAGGAGTTTCATTTCGCACGCGGCCAAACCTGGAACGTACCGACAAAGGGACACCTCGGGACTCGCGTCACGAATATTACAATATTACATTAGATGATTCTCAAGTCTGCCGCTAGAATTGTTGCCGCTCCGCGTGTATTAAAATCATATTTCCAAATCGTTACTCGCGGCGCTACCAGTAATCTATATCCACTTTTTACGAAGAAATACACGGCGGTAATACGTAACTGAGCCAATAAATCATATTGCGAGTAAACCGCACACTTAACGCATGCGAGACTATTGTCAACTAAATAAGACCACTTCCATTACGGTTATTAGGCGAGAGTCCCGCTGACTCACGTATTCACTCTTGTCAGTGTAGCAACCCAATGGTTGGTTTGGATAGATGAGGGTAGAGCTCACCCCTGAATAAGCCATGGGCCTGTGATATAACACATACAGGGTAGGAGGATGAGCAGCTCATTTCCCTGGCCCATTTCGAGTTTCGATAATTTTGGATTGGGGCTACCTGATAGCTTCAGCCGGGATGTGAAAGTGGGGCCCTTAGATCAGTAGCCCAAATCTAAAACCCACTGGGCCTCCACACTCACCGCAGTGCAAACACCCTAGAATTTTTCTCGTGATATACACACTCTGATGGAATTCCCAAATCGCAGGCCGCACTTACAGGAGAAATATTAAAACATCCAGGGTAAGCATAACACGCACTTTAATAGAAAAGAAAATTTTTGCACGTTGCGTACGGGATTATTAAAATATATAGTACGGTGGAACAGGGTAGACATGTTGAGATTGAAAATATGTGCCAATTTGAGTGTGATGCCTTTGATTTAAACATGGTTAAAAGCTAATGTTTAAAATGTGACTTCATGACTTACATGAGTTATGACTTCATAACTTATGAGTTAATATTAAAATTACGATATGTCCATTCATAATAAGTTACAAACAACTGCAAAAGTATTACCAAATATCTATTTTATGCTTTTAAATTATTTAACCCTCGTTGGTCACGTGGTGTCTACAGACGACACGCCATTTTCTTGTCTTTACCCACATCTTGTTTTCAAAGTTAGGAAACTGTTCTTCCTTGTAGCTTATTATTTTATGCTTCTGAATTAGTCACCAATATGCCTTTATATTTCGTCGCATTTACGGAATTAATACGAATATTTTGTTGCTTTTGGCGTCTGGTAGACGCCACGAGATAACTTGAGGTACAATACGTTATATGCTAATTCCTTCGCGATATTCATTGCAAAGTTTTTAAATGCGTTTAATAATTTAAAAAAAAATTTTTAACGACTATTTAAAGCATTAAAATAGGGATACGCGACTTTTCGCTACACATTTATAATTTCAATCAATATATCACATGCATGAAATTAATGTCGCTGTAAAAAAACGTGCATTACGTATTTTATTAATTTGTATATCTCCATCATTATTATGCATATATTTGATGCCTATGCATGAAATTAAAAAATAAATGAATGATTATTTTCTGTTAAAACAGTTATATCTACTGGCATGTATTTTCTTTAACCATTACTAAATGGCGTCTGTGAGATGCCGCACGACAAATTGCGTTCCAAAATGTGACGCGAATGCCGTAGGGCTAAGATGTCATGGCTAAATGACGTGAATCTTCGTCATCCGTCTGAAACACAGGGGATAAAAATGAGAATTCTCGCCATCCGTACCCAAAGTGCTAATTTACTTGTTCCTCGAGAACAACAACGGCGATAATGGGACAATGCCGAAATTATGCTGGTTATCTTTCAATCTTTGATTCAAATAACATTTGCATTTTATTATTGGACTAATGGGAGCATGGAAACCTGCTACCACCAAGAGGCCATGATAATATGCCGAAAGAAAAATTAAATCCGTGCATTACAAAACACCGAAGTTCATTTAGCACTTAAGTTCTGAAAAATACCATATTCCTCCGCACATAAAGCTACCAGCGCCCTCAAATCCATTTTTACCCACACGTAGATAGCTTAAAATATTCGATATTCATTCATACATAAGAAATCGAAGAAACAGTGAGAGTAGGAAGAGGGCTATCCTTGTGCATTATAAGAGCCGTTTTCGAAATAATAGCTTTATTTTATTTGTAAACGTTATGTACGCAGGGCGTTCACCCTTATGGGATTTTAGTTCCAGCGGATGAAGCACATTAAATATTAACCAAATACTAACGATTAAGGTAAATATTTACTGCAGATATTGTGACCCACGCCAACGCATAAGTACTTCGATTTCTGTACAGAGGGCTTACGCAGCAAGACGGACTTTTTTCTGGCACGCAGCCGAGGCTCTTGGGGTGCTAAGCTCACGGCCATATGTCATAGATTGGGTACAGACTGAATGATATTGTGCGAGAGACATTCAATATTTCACACTGACACCTACTCTGCATCGCTCGGGTCATTAAGGAGGCTGATTTGCGAAATCACGATTGAAAACAAATGCTTCATTTCATTATTTTACATGCTCGTTCCAAAAAAGTAATACTATCCAATACGAGACACTCCGTTATAATTTGTGATGAGTTATCCGTTAGATTCGACTTCAATGCTACTTTTGTAGTATTTTCAATCCAATTGCACCAGTATGGCAAAAAAATAAAAAGGAGCATTGTACTCTGCTGAATTATGGTACCGATTATAATCTCATGGCACGTATTTTCCCATTGTTTCGGCAAAAGGCATTTGTATTCTAATGGTAAACTATTTTACCAGCACGTAGCTTATAGCCATATAATACTATGTTAATCTGAAAAAGTTGCCTGATTTTAAAATGCGATTTTCAAAAGGCATAAAAGGGAAGCTAAATCTTTTTTACACAAGTCGGCAGAGCACCAAATATTATGAAATATGCTAAAAATTTCATAAAATTGGCATTTGCTCAGTTTTGTGATGAAACTTACCCAAAATTACCCTCCTGCAAGTATGAGCGAGAGATAGGTGTAGGCATGATATGTCCTCGAGGTGCTTGGCCCGCCTCGGCCGTCTAAGGAGCGAATGAGAGAGAGCCTTCATTCCCTTTCGCCCAATTTCCCACAGTCAGTCGCAGGCCATCCATCATTTGCACCCCGGACAGCATCGCTCTTCCTCTCTCCCGCCCCGGGGCCACCTCGCCACAATCTCAACTTTTATGAAAAGCAATTAATCCCAAGGCGGCGATCGCGCCACTTGTCCATCGGCCCAGCAGCTCAGCGCGGGGGAACACAGTTAAGATGAGAAGCAGCCCCAATAGGGACTAAAGCGGCTGTACCCATTACCCAGACACCACGATTGAACTTAACTTAAAGTTGGAGCATTAATAGCCGAAAGAATTTGTTTTTACCAATTCTCAGATCAAAAGGAGAAGGTAAAGTTCGTTGAAACAAATATATGGGTGACAAATGTGATAGCAAAATGTAATGAAAATTATTCTGAGTATGGTATGAAATGATTCTGGTATGAAATGAAAATTTTAGATACATGAAGAGCATTAATTAATTTACTCCGTGTACAACATATCCACGCATTATTTACTATTAAAATTACAAGAAGAATTGAGTGAATTCTGAGCTGAGTTCATACTCCTACAGTAAAAGGACTCGAGAAGAATTGGTGGAACTTACAATAAAGAGAAAAAGAGCAATAAAAGAGATTAAATTTGTCATCAATGACAGAACTATACAAAATTTTTGAAATAAACATAAACAAAATTTAAAAATAGGATATAAAATACATCTTTAATAACTTTTCACCCGTGCGCGTGACTGCGTACAAAGTCACTTATTCCTGCAATGCTTTCAGATCTTTGGTACTTAAAAGGTGCAGAATATTGAAAACACGAAATATTCAGGAGGAATAAGAAGCGATGGAGCATATCGCTTCATTTACTTATGCATAAATTGCATACAAAGCATTAGCAATGAATATGGGGAGCCATTGAAAAGGATTTGTTAGAGCAAAAAAGTGGAAATCAAGTAAAAAAATACAAAAGTTCACTAGAGTTACTGACCTGATCAAAGATGCAATTTTCCCAGGTAACAATCATATTACCAATTGTATAAAGAGACTAATATTATTTTTAACAATAATATAACTTTCCACGACTCCTCAGAGTAAAAAATACGTGAAATATAATGATTACATACGGTCATGCATGACAGGTTACCAAAAATCAACCGCTAACGATGGAAATCGATTAGTTAAGATGCTATGGCACCCTTCAGGGTTAACTTATGAGAAATAGGGAATACTAGATACGGCCAAAATCTGATGAGGTCTTACTTTAGCTCAACTAAAAAAGCGTCATTTTCCAGAGTAGAGGATTGATTTAATTTCAGTTTAGAGCTAAGAGTCATTTTAGCATTAAATGATATAGAAAATGGGGGTGTTTAATCGCAATAATGCAATAATAAATATTAGTTAAATTAAATAGTCAATTATTTAATCGATGCATATGGAGCATTTAAAAAAATATGATTAGAAATTGACAAACAATTTCGACTCCACCATTTAGCGTGAAGCAACAAATACTTGGTAGGACCTCTCCAGGAACTACTCATCAAAAAGATAATACCGACGATTTTTAAAGTATCATATGCCTAGAAATTGTTAAGGTTCATCCACAAAATTTATAAAAGAGAATTTCATGCGAAACATATTCAATAAACTCCTTCATTAAAATTATAAATTTATTCCCAAGTTCGTAACTTGAGCGTAATACATATCGAGCAATAGGCAGTAAAAAGAAGAAAATTTATACACAGCCAAAACCATTAGCATAAATCTCAGCTGTGTTATGAAGGGATATAGAAAGTGAAAAGACATATCACAGGATTGCGTCAATATGATAGAGAATAATGTATTTGCCGCGGACGTTTTAATCCCAGGGAGGCCCATGTTAACATGGCACTGACTTCCGAAAAACATTCCATGAGATTCACATATCCGAACCATCACTCAGCACACACAATCCATTCTATACACGTCTGAGAATCAAAGAATACAACGACGAAAGCCAAAATGTACAATGGTTTGTAATCATCACCAAATATTTATGGACTGCAACAAATATAGTATAAACTCGCGGAAGTCAGATCAAATTTGTGGATAAACAAAGGGAGAGGAATGGAGGGAAGAAGAATGCCAGATGATTGCAAGACGTCCGAGCTCATAGCGCAGGGAAAAAAATCTAAAAGAAAGCCTTCCTGAATATCATTTGTCTTCCCTCCTCCAGAGCTGACGGACGAGTCAATGTGGCCATTCTAATTATGCTGTGCCAGTCGATAAGAGGGTTTTAATAACCCTTGTTGGCACGTATCGGACGCATGGACCCTCGTGTGTATGGCCCTGCCTGACGATTGAATGCGGCTGGCCACGATCAAATGGAGAGTCGGTGGTAAAATGCGACCCGCGCGGGAGATTAGGCCGAAGTGGCGGCGGATGGTAGAGAAGTGACTGGGTTCCATCCCCGCGGTGAGACAAGCAAAGATTAATGAGAGGTCCCCTCACCTTGGAGAGCACTGGGAGAGAAGGCAGGTATTCGTTGACACTTCGCCCTTCCACGGCCGTTCCCATCCGCACCTACCCCCTCCACTGCTACACAAAGTTAGCCTGGTTCCCCATCCCACCGACTCAAGAAGCACCTCACCCCCTTGTCCACCTCCACCGCCTCCTTTCCCTTTGCAATCTACCTCCGCGTCCCCTTCCTGCCGTCTTCCAAGCGTGATTGATGGTCCCGAGTTAACCGAAATTAGTACCCGGGTACCGCCCGCTGCCGGCCAGGGCGAGGAGTGTGGTGTGTGAGGGGGTCCACCCCTGCAGGGCCCCACCGCCGAGCTATGGACAGACTGAGGTGTGTACCTCATCCGAAAGGAAATGTTTAAAAAAAATATTCAGATGCGTACGCGTAGCTTCCTCCGACTGGAGAGCCATCAGAGACGCCTCTCCTCGCCTACGAAAATCTTTTCTTCCATTTGAGTACTCTCCTTCATTTCGATACGCCCGAAATATTTCAAGCGGACTGTCGAGAGGCTGAATGCTGGGCAGGTTACGTGATAAGGTGTTAAATATTCGAGATGGGATGCTGAAAGCGATATTTTTAGGAGTCTACATCTGGAGACTTCAACGGCCGAATCATTTGGCAAAGTAAGAATTAGAAACTTCAACGACCGAGTATAATGTAAAGGATAAATAAGTGGGCCAATGGGAATGAAAAGGCCTATATTTAGAGGATTGCAGTGAACAAAGAGGAAGCAATTACTGGTGCCCAAGAAAATCATTTGTACCACATTATACTCCTCGAAAATCTGTAGCAACCTAAATGTTGTCTTCTCATTCAAGTAGATGGTGATACTGGAGTTACAGATGGTGTAAAAGGTACGATCATGATATCTAGATAATTCTTATGATACTATCTTAAATTATTCTAAAATTTTACATTTTCGCTAAGTTGCTCAGTCAAATATAATGGAGGGCCTATTGTAATTTTACTGAATGAAATTAGTCAAGCAATGAAACATGAACTACACGAAAAAAGATTTGAAATGCTCTCATTGCAAATAATAATTCTTTTCACTTAAAAATACTGTGACTAATGTGGCCATCCGCTGTCTAAATCACTAGCGGTTTGATTAAGATATTTTCACCATTTCCCTCCTTCATGTATTATTATTATTATTAGATAAATTACAATTAAAAATCACAGCATAGTTTCATCTACTTACGCAGCTTATAATAAGCCTTACATGCAAAATAATAGAATATGATCATAACTGGAAACTTTATGCGTGATACGGTGAATTTTCTCCCTTGCGCCATTGCTCTCCCAATATCCTTGCATTCCTTTAATCTCAAGATTCAGGTCCAAACTATGATTTTCTGCTAACTTCAATCGTATGTACCTTCGCCACCAACCTATTCTTACATTTCTTGGAGAAATAACAGTTCCAGTGATATAAAACAATAATCATTTAATAAACTTCGTATTGACCTCAATTTCGTAATGGATCATAAACCTCAAACGCATGTTATATAGGCGTCAATATGGAGGTAATTGTAACATTATGGAGCGAATACGGTTCTTTGTATGACAGCAGTGAGAAATTGCTATGATGATGATTCCATTAAGTAAACATTCCTAAATAGTTATTGATTCGGTCTCATAAAAATTCATCAGCATTTGAAAAGATAGAGGGCCTTATGAAGTGCAAACTCTACCAGTATTTGCTTAATTTTAAATTACCTTCTGCAACTCAAGGATGTACCTACATTTAAGATAGAACCAACCTTCAAAAATGTCAATTAACTCACTTAAGTGATGAAAATGAGGTTTTAGTCTTAAACGCCTATATTTTTCCCCAGATCCAAAGTCGAAATGAATATGATCTTTTTAGACGTATGAGTGGGTAGCGTTTGCTAGGAGACACGAAAGCGATTATTATCTCTGGACTCAGCGATCAGATTCCTTGCTCGCAAACTCTCTCTCTCATTTCCTCCACTTGCTAGCAAAAATGCCCTCTCTTCTTACCCTCTTCCATATTCATCTTTCTCTCCGCATTTCTCCAGTTCATATTCTTCACAAAAAAGGACTACTCCGCGATGCTTTTTGAATAATGGCGCTTTGTCGTCTTCCCCCTTTACGATGCCGAGGCGCTAAAGCTATAAATCCGCCGGGGAATTAAAAGCAGGAGAGTGAGGGAGGGAGTGAGAACCGTTAGGAGGGCTCTAAAACCACCCCCTCGTGCAGACACCCCCTCCTTCCCTAAGGAGACCAACCCTTCTCGAATGAGACGCTATTGTTGGGGGTCCCCTTCCCGACGCAACATCTTCCATTCATTCATCCTCGTTTTCAAATGCCACCCACTCCTTCCCCCACACTCCGACCGAAAGTGGAGAGCCCACCGCGGCACCCACATCCCTGTGTTGACGATATTGCCGCCGCACCTCCACAAGGGGAAGAGAGACACATGACAACTGTGACGCAGGCCGGCGTAGGCCCATCTATGCAACCACTTGTGTTTTATGTCCCGCACTCGACTACTTCACCAAACGACGCGGACCGATTAATGAACGTTCTAAGTGCTTCCATTAGTTATGAAAGGGATTGAGGAATTTTGAAGAAAGCACCATCGTTCTTTTGCTTCAATGAGAATTTTTTTATGGGCAGAATATTTCAACACCGGATTGGTGCATTGATTACATCTTGCCGTAGCGGGGCAAAGTCGATAGTAAAAAAATCAAAGCTTAATACTTACCCTGCTGTCGTTTTGCTGGCCCTTGAGCAAGCACACGAGAGTTTAAAATGGTCACAGTATAGCATTAAAACCTAGTCCTGATAGTGATTGCCTAGTACTTTAAATTATTCCAGTGAGTTTCTATCAAACGAATATTTACGCAGAAGACTCCCGTTTGAAGTACGTTGAAGCGCGTAGTGTTTCCTCAAGAATCAATGAAATTAGATTACAATACTTATTTAGCTTAATACTCATGGTAAAGGTTATGTATCCTTCTTCCAGATATAACCTTACATTAAATGGTCACAACCAAAGTAGAGGAAGAAAAATCAGCAAAATTTTCCTTCATCAGTCTATGAAAATTTTGAGATATCCTTAAGAAAAAACCTTCCGCCAGAGCATTACAGACCAATTGAAACTATTAATCAACAAAAATTTTGCCATCGAATGTCTCGGTGAAAATAACATTACAATTCTATGAATGCCCAGCCAACGATGACGCTTCAATTTTTTAGACGAACGGCATTCGTGAGGCTGAGGTTACTTTAAAACACATTATACCATAACGTTGACGGCTACCGAGGGGAAAGTACACGCATAAGATTGCCATAACTATACGGATCACATTATAATGTCATGGAAAATGTGCTTTGAGCCGCGCGTTGGTCGAAGATAAAATTAAATTGGGATTGGCAGGAATTTTCTTCCTTTCTCTTTCGGGGAATGGGGAGGAAGCGTTTACGGCCGCGACCCATATCCGAAGAAGGCCCTCCCTTTAACGAGTCTCTCTTTGCGACCGCAGGCCTCGTCTCTTTCTCCCCCCCCCCTTCCCCGTTTGGGAAAACGCGAAGGAATAGATTAAATCATTTTACGACACTCAATGTACCACTTTTGCGCCATCATTTTTATGTCCGCGAAGAAGAGGGAAGGAGAGGTAGAGATCGTGTGTGAAGGCGCGCATACAGTTGTGAAAGTGAATAATTCTACGCTATTTTCCCGAACGCTGAAGGAAACGGAGAAGGAAAGAACGCGCTATAATATCTCGGGTAACGAAAAAATATCGCTTATGATGATTCAAAGAAATGTTATCATTCACTAATTAAAGTTACTAGACAGAAATCACTGCAGCATGGAACGTTTGGAAAATTTTCTAATTACCTAAATTATTGGATAGGTCAAGTCATAAGGCAAATAAAGACGCGACGATTTAATTAGAAGGAAAAATTGAAGGATGGCTTCCGAGGAAGAACTAGAAATAGGTACCTCGGGCAGATGATGAAGTACACGAGGAAAAAGAACATTAGGGATTTGAAGAAACTAGCTTGAGAAAAGGAGAGGAATAAGGGCTGAAATATAAAAATCTTAGGATTGTAGAGCTATTAAAGAATGTAAATTATTCATAATTCCTGATTAATCGAGTAATAAAAAATTTGGAACACTGACTGACTCAGTACTCCAAATAGAAGGTTGGTCGCGATAGTGAGGGCATAGCTCAACCCGGACTAAGTTACGTGGGACTAGAATTTATATCGGTGGGGTCAATTGCTTTCCCAGGGCACCTATCATTTGGAGACTGTCTCTTTGGGGGTTTCCGGAGGCTTCACACGGAATTCAACCGCATGAATCTTAGATCAGTAGCCAAGCAGTATACTAGAGCACGACGTTTCTGAATTAAAGTTTAATTGTTAAATTTAGGTAACTACAAATTGATATATTTGGCTTAAATCTTACAGGAGGAATACAAATAAATTGGAAGTTAAAATGGAAAAGAATTGGAATATCATATATTTAATAGCATGGCCTACAATTGACGTTATACCGTGTTTGAATAGAGAAACTTATAACGCAAATCGGGTGCTGCTATTCCGTTTAAAGAACCTTGGTAACATAAAAATTTTTCTATTCACTCCTGCCGTTAACCGATAAAAAAGAGAGAAAATAATGGGGCTTTTTCATTCCTATGCGGCATTATACTGACAAAAGAAAGCTAAGCAACGAAACCTAATGACACGCAAGTCGAAAGTTGCCATAAAATTCCTTCGAAAAACGAAAGCTTCTCGGTTCCCCTTGCGAAAGCTTTCGACGCATGTTGACAGAGGTGTATTTAAGGTACAATAAAGCATGAGAGTAACCTTCCGTTAGTAAATTTTATACTTTTGTAGAGCAGGGGTCTCCAAACTTTTCAATGCAAGGGCAACGGAATTTTCCACATTCATACGGGTAGGAGAAAAAAAAATAATAAAAAAAACAAATCAGGGCCAGCAATTTAATTTCTTCAAAAATTAGTATTAACATGGAAAAATAAAAAAAATTATCTTGTTGGCGAAATCGGTACGACGAATAATACCGTCGTTTTGACTTCAAATTTCATTAAAATCAGGTTCCGCATTAGATGGGCCAACACACGCGGATTTGTTTGGCGGGCCAAATGAAATTATGTACCGAGCCGGATGTGGTTCGGGGACAATGGTTTGAAGACCCTCTCTATAGAAAACCAGAACTCTAGGAAAAATTGCGTAAAATATGAAATTAGCATTAGAATTATTAAGATAAGAGTAAAGCCAATTCTAAAAATCAAAATGAGAGCCGATGAAAATTTTAAGGTGTGAGTAACTTAGACTTGGAGTGCATATATTATGCAAAAGGCGGAATTTTTCCAATTCCGCTTACAAGCTTTACAATGACAAGCTTTTACTCATATCCACCATCGGACTCATTGCAAATTTAATCATCAGGTCTTACTTCGCAGAATTTATTCACATTTATATTTGAGTGATAGACTAACATCAGTACTTGCTACTGCAAAATTAGAATGGCTCAACGAATTTCACTCTCCCTTTGCATATTTTTTCACGTGTTTCCTGTTACGTTTTTATATTTAAAATGTTTATGCTACCCATAATCTGGGAACATTTCGCAGCTATATTTCAACTCTAAATGTCTCTCATTATAAATGCAACGATTATTTTATGGCAGATTAAAATGAAACTTGGAGAGCCCATTAAATCTATGAATGATATATTTGTAGCTACATTATCAAGAAATAGGCGCTAAAAATACATTCTATAGCCAACTAAAATAAACAATTAAATGTTACTGCGCACATATAAATGTGCGTATTGAGCTCGGGTTCCGTTAGGTCCCGGAGAATCGATCAGGCTATATGCGACACTAATGCCCAGCTCCTCCTTCCTCCCCCGTTTCGAAGCCGCGGCGAGGGAACGATATATCGGGGTCTCGACCTCTCGTGAGGGCAATCGACGCGAGGCGGAGGAGGAGTAGGGTGGAAACACAAAAGGACAGGCCTCCTTCGCGGCGGGTTATAGGAACAGTGACGTGATAAGCACGGCATTCGGGATTGATGCCCGTCATTACGGCTCCGAAGCGTCCGTGGGTGATGTCGTTCCCCTGCGAGAGAGAGAGAGAGAGACAGGCAGCGTCGTCGGCAGGGAAGCGGGTCCCTTGGCCCGTGGGTGGTGATAAGTGAACACTACTCTACCGTGTGGGATGGGGAGGCCTGCGTGATGTATCGCTCTATGAAGGGTCCACGCGAGACGATGAAAAAAAAGAAAAGTTTTTCATTGAGGATCAAAACGGCCAAACGGAATCTTCCCATTCATCCTTCTCTATGCTTTGAGCACGCGAGCATTCATGAGGGGATAAAAAAATATGTATATTCCAAGCATAAACAGTTTAGCGTAGGTGTGGCAAAATGTGTGACCGTGAAGTAGCACGAAATCCCCACCAGCATTGATGGGTCAAAAATTAGTGGAAAATTTCAATAAATAGTTAAGTCTTACCACCAGCAAATCTAAACTATTTGCATAAAATTTCAGGTAATTTTTTATGTATCAATGTTGGTGTATATTTTTTTATATATTGCACGAGGCTAAAAGTTTTACAGTGACGAGATTTCTCACATTGCCTTACTTTGCATAATTTATTTACACTGATACTTGAGGGATTAACGTACTACTTTTCTACTGCAAAATTAAAAAGGCTCAATGCATTTCTCTCCCTCTTGGCATCTTCAGGCACAAGAGTCTTTTCATTAGTGCCGCACATAGCAGGATTGATTCGCCGGGGCCTTACCCATCCCGACATCAGCGTGCACATTTATGTATTCGCTGCATCTTTAATTGGGTATTTTTTTACATAATATAACCTATTTCTGGTAATATTTATTTACACTATAGCTTAAAATATATCACCATCCATGAAGAAATGCACTCACCGAGTTTCATTTCAATCCGCCTAAAAGTCGTGGCATTAACAATAAGTGACATATAGTGCTGAAATATTGCTTCTTAAATCTCCCATATACTATTGAGTCAAATAAATCCACCAACATTGAGCCACGTGACTTCTACGATTTCTTGAAAAGATAAAATAATGCCCAAGCTATACATATTCAGCGTCACTTGTGATAAGGTTTAAGGAAAACGCAGTAAATTGGAATAAATAAAAAATGCTAATAATTAATTTTATTTATTCATTACTGAAGCAAATAACTATATATAACATTATGTTTACATGGGGGAGAAACATGGTTGCTCTCACCGTTGAGAAAACTTGACATGCGCATCAAATGCCGTAGCTTCAATGTTCATCACACAACCGTCATCATTTCACCAAATCGATTATTATGCGAATGATTTCCTGAAGCCTGTTGCAAATCAAGGATACCGATGATAACAAAAAAACTATATGAAAACATTTGGGACTTCGGAAGTATGATTTCATTACATAAGATATACTATGTAGCGTGGATAAAAATTCCGCGTATCATTTAATATTTTTGTATTTCCAAACTATCACACCGTAGCATAAAGCTGAAAAGATGATGATGCATTACGCTTTACAGTATGACGCTAAGATAAAGATATTTCAAACTGGTAACATTTGATTTCCATAGATTGGTGGAAAAACTCCGAATACCTTCACTAACATTATTGTTCTCCGCATGAAAAGCCCATCAGGACGGGATAAATCACTCTGTCGGACGTTAATGACGCCATTGCAATGATATTTCTATTGTGCTCCACTGATTTTAGATGTAATGCCATTAGGAGTCGGGATAACTTACACAGCGTCATGCTCCTACATATAACGATGCTCAAAAGACACGACGAAACACTCTATACCGGACTTCTCCATCGTGGAAACATTCACATCACCACCAAGGCTACCAAGGCAAATATTACCGCACCACTTTGCTCATTGCTATGCAGCCAGCTTTGGAAATTAAACTTCTTCATCCGGCACACAGATATACGGAAAATGTGAGAAACTATTCTATTTTCAATGAATAATTTAAAATTCAAGGTAAAATTGTACGGATTTCGAGGGGCAACTAAGCCTCTAGTGATAAAAAATTATTTATAGATTCACAAAAAATAAAACAACTTGATGTGCTGAGGAGAGGGTGGGAGGACAAGGAATTTGTAGGCAATTTCTAAAAAGTTCATTAGAGATTATCAACACCTACAAAAAGAGGACCTGGAAATCACAAAGTAATCTAGACAAGCATTGCGATCTGACAATGCAGGCACTGATGCGTTGAAAAAATCTTCCCTCCCTGACCCGTTCATAATTCAGGGACGAGGACATTCACGAAGATAAGGTACCAACAGTTCTGGCAAAGAAGGCTTTCTCCCCGTTGAAAGTAGAGAAACTCTCGGCGATCGATGATTTGGGCTACAAAATACGGTTGAGAGATATATTATTATGAGATATTGGAATTCAATTATGTATTTATTTTATAGTAACATAAAATGTAAAACCGTATAATGAGGACACTATTTGCAAAAAGACAATGCTGAGGGGTAAATACAGTTCCAGCATGATTATCAGTAATGACACACAACTATTTACTGGTAAATGTGGTGCATCGCGGATTGAGAAACATGGGAGGACATTGCGATAATGAAGTTACTCATAGGAAAAAGCTTTCCAAGTCATTGAGTGGTTTATTCTCCCATCATATAATGCGTTCATCACAAAAGAAATAATTTATCTTAGACGCTCCACAGTTTACGATGTTTTCATCAACACCAAGTATATGGCCGCTAAAACAGTGAATAAACCATACAAGCACTCACCCTTCATCGAGGTGATGCGCAATAAAATGAATTGGACCGGGTTTATAACTAATTTATCACAGGAATAACATCACGACGGAAATATTCGAAAAATTTTAATCAAAACCAATTATAACGGGACGCATGTTTTTTCAACTTTTGCATCGGGATCACATTTTCGCGCAGATGGCATAATATAGCGAATGGAAGTAAGCGAGTATTTTTTTAGCTTATCCTCTCCTACCGTTTAGGGTCCCAATCGGATACAACTACGTGATGTCACGCATAAAAAACCAGATTTATTCCGAGGCATCAAATGTAACGTTAAATTGGTTCCATTACGGCCTGGCTACCTCGATTAATAATTGTTTGCCGTCATCAGCTCCGCACTCCATTGCGACCGCAGCCAGCAGGGAGGAGGAGGGAAGACAGTCGTAATCCGACTCTGAATATTAATCCCGAAGGCTGAGCAATGGAAACCGCAGTCGCTCCGAATCACCTTCATGCATATCCTCAGTATTCTTCTTCCAACGCTAATAGTTGCGAGCGACGCCGTAACACAGTCCCACAACCTTCCTTCACTATACACTACTTCTCCGGAGTCTCGCTGCTGCCGCCACCTTCGCTTTTCAAGCTTTTTGCACCATCGCGGCCGTGTGCAAGCGGTCGTATTTTTTTTCCCATGGAAACCATTACACGCGTCGAGGCAGGCCGGTAGGTATACCTTAATACTCCTCTCCTTGCTTCACGCGGCCTGGGTCATAAACACGGATCCCGCACTCATTTCCATCCGCTAAGCCATTTCTTGCCCATTCCCTGTCACTGCTTCTCATGGTTTCTCCGGATCGAGGCGCTGGGATAAGTTTATAAGCATAATTGTGGCAATAAAATATTCCTCGGGAGATGCAAAAACAGGAAAAAATTTTTTCCGAGGAAGAAGGAGAAACTCTCCCCCTCATTTGGCTCCGGAGTAGGTATCGTTTCCCTCCATTATCCCCGCTAAATCGTTATTGTCTTAATAAATTAAAAGGATCGGGCAAAAAGAGCGATGGTTCTCGGGTTAGGAGGGGAAAAACTCTGAGGTTATATGGTCCATAAGGTACACCGCGTTCGAGGCATTCTCTGTCCTGCAGGAGGCGTGAGGAAGCAAATGACTCAACTGAAAGAGAAGTTTAAAATTGCATGTTAACTAAACGGGAATATCAATGCCAGCATAACTTCGGAAGCCTTCTCTTCAAATGAGGTCCACTTTATTGCTCGGTCCGTAAAATATTTACGCAAAATAACTTAGAACAGCATAATGATTCTAAATGTCTCCGACTCCAGCTATACATGCTGAAATATTGTTTAAAAATTTTTTTTGCACCTAAGACGCTACAGGAATAATTGGATTCGCATCAGTTATCTAATTTTATTGTGGATGTCCGACCGAATTCCACAAGGGCTTATCCCATTTATACCTACTATTCATGCACCACATGCACCATTTAACTGGTGAAGAAAAAAAACAAGCATTTTTGCAAATAGATTTGGCCGTCACTTTTAACGCGCACTGAATTTTAATCAAGTACACAATTTTCCCCTTAGATTTAGCAATTTTTAATGACTATATCTCGCTAATGATGAGTGAATTTTCCAACAATCGAGAATTAGGTGATCTCGGACACTGATGGAAAATAGATGAAAAGTGAATTGACCGACAATAATTGGATATCATGCGACAATTCTACTGCTACTGGTGGTGATCTCTCTCCTTAATTTTAAAATAAACGCTGCAATTGATGAACTAAACAATCGTTATCCTTTCGCAGACAACATTTCAATCATTGAGAGCTAAAAATCACGGTTCAGTTATAAGACATTCACGATCAAACCAAATCACAGGGATGGATTTGAGAATGATTACCTATACATCAGATTCATATCCACTAACAAAGTAAATGAAAAGGTTTTAAGCAGCAGGGTACAAATTAGAACAACAGCACATTCGCGAAGCCTTACGACCTAACGTTAAAAATTTTATTCGCTCAATTCTGAAAGCAATGCAGAGTGATCAAGAAAAACATAGATTTCTCTGGAAATTTAAGGAGCAATTTTTAGTATAGGCCAGTAACATAAACTAGAAAATAATTCATCAAAAGGAAACGTATTTGTTCTTAAGGTATACATTTGCGGCTTAGGAACTTCGATTTGGCTCTCCGCCATGAATGGAAACTTTTCACGGGACAGTTTAAGGATGCAAGTTCTCATTTCCTTCTCGGATTGTATCGGTCCATCATTACTCTCGCATCACGTACGGAGGAGCTTTCACCTTGGAGGGAATAAAAAATGGATGCAATCATTCGTGGAGACGGAGCCGAAAAATTAGTTCACCGTGTTTTGTTTTCGCGAGAGGATAGTGGCCGGCTCGAAGAAAGAGAGAAAAAATCAGAATGTAAACTTTCCTCTACACGTTTGTGGACAAAAATATTTTGGACCACACGACGTCATTCAATTACTGGGAAATCTACTTAAGTTTATTGACTATATTTTGACACACATCCTTAGAGAAGCGCCACCGAAGCTACGATAGTTGTAAATTCGTGCAACATGGGTGAAAATTAGAATAATTTAAATAATAAACCGTTTTATTATAAATATACTTTGGTCGATAATAAATTCGCATTCTTCACAACAACGGAGACGAGGTGTACCATAATTTTGGGAACCGAAATTTTGACTAAGCACATATCTGGTCAGATAAAACGTCCGGCAACAAGGACTGCCAGACAATTCACCAACTTGTCGTATACCTTGCATTTACATTCCCGAAGAAACCAACACCAGCGTTCTGAACAAAGCAAGGAGCCAACTTGGGGAATACGAAACTCTCAAACACCACGGCATATACCTATAATACACAAAATGATGGTTTAATTGCTAGTAAATCCTTAAAGGAGGCTGACTGAAAGCCAACGGCCTAGACTCTCGATTCCAACTTTCGCGACCATTAACTAAGGTAATTCAAATTTTCGAAAGCTATGTGCCTCCTTCGTATTTCCATTCCCGGAGAAACCTACAGCAGCGTTCAGATAACAAAGCAAGGAACCAACTCGAGGAATATGATACACTCAAACGCCACGGCATTTATCTAAAATACACAAAATGATGTTGAAATCAACCACAATTACAAACTAACATTCCTTTATAGTGTTACATTATAAGACTTTATCAAAGAAATAAAAATTTATAATCGTGGATAATTGCAAGTTTTTATTTCAATATTGAAAATCTCTACTCCATTACACTTGGTTCTTCTGATTTTATACGCAAAACGATGTTGAAATAAACCCTTGCAATTTTTCACAACTATAAACTCTCATTAATTTATATTATTATATTATAAACTTTTATCAAAGAAATAAAAATTTATAATCGTGGATAATTGCAAGTGTTTATTTCAACATGGAAAAACTCCACTCCGTCACTTTTGGTTCTTCTAATTTTATACCCAAAATGATGTTGAAATTGGAATTTTCCACAGTTATAAACTTCTATTCCTTTATATTATTAAGTTTATAATCGTGGATAATTGCAAGTGTTTATTTCAATATAGAAAAACTCCACTCCATCACATTTAGTTCTTCTGATTTTATACGCAGAATAATGGTTTAATTAGTGATAAATCCTTAAACGGGGTTGACTGTAAGCCAACGGGCTAGACGCACATGCAACGTCAGGGGAAGAGGCTGCAGAGAAGAAGCGAAAGTGGATGTACGGAGGGAGGGATGTGTGGGCCGGCGCGTGCCGGGCCCCGCGCCTGCGTGGGCCGCTAAGGTCTTAAGAGGGCGTCGGCGTGCGGCCAGGGGGGGACTTCTCAAGCGGGGGAATGATTCATTCTCGCCCCGTGTTTTGGGCTGGCGACTCCTGGCGGAGAGAGAAAGAGAAGAAGGCGGCAGCGCTGCTCGGGGGCGAAACTTGAGAAGGCGACACGTCTTCCTCTTCTCCTTCAGGAGTCCCTCATCCTTCCCGAAAAGAGGTTGCAAAGGCGGGAAGCCCAATGCCGGAGGATGTAAGGGAGGAGACGCCAAGTGAGGACCTCCACCTGCGGGGGCGAAGGTGTCTCTCCTCTCAACCCCTCATCATCGCGCTACTGTCAACTCTTGAACGTGCTCGTTTTTGTGTTGCCGAAATCCATTGTTCCCATTTCTCAAATCGAGCTCCGTTCACAACAACTTCGCATGACCAGATTTTTAAGGTGGTACAACAATCCAGCCAATATAAATACATATATATTACAAATTTCTCTAGAATACCTATACCGTAGCATGGAAGATAATGAGAAAAAGGTGTAAACCAGTGGTGTGAAGGTGCCGGAACGAGCCGGAACGCCGTTCTGGTACTTGTTAACAAAAGACATAATAGTCAAATAACACTTATATCAATTTGTTGCCTCAAAATTCTCATATTTACATTCGTAACCAAAACAAAAATTTTTGTAATTAAATATAAATAATATCTTGGAATTAAAGAAAAAACAGAGCAATATTTCACTTCTAAAAAAACATGGGAAGTTCGTTCCGGCACTGCTAACTTTGCCATGACGTCACTGGTGCAAACTATATATCAAGAGTTCAACTTGTAAAGATTCAGGTCGTTATTTAAGGTAGGTACTATTAGTTTAGGAAGCAGGACAAGTTGAACTCTTTCTCATTATCTATTATCCAACGCATGCCACTTTAAAGTGTGGAACAGCTTTGTTATGCTTTTTTTTACTTTTAATGGCGAACTCAAAGCGCCAGGCCTACAAACTATCGAAAGATCACCTAAATCAATTTCACGGTTGATGGGTAGTCAGTAGGACCTCTGTCGACAGTTTGCCGGGCTGGCACTAGAAGTTCTTCCTTATTATGGGTACATCGGAGTGAAATTGGAAATTTTCTCGATGATAATGCCATTTCCGGCTAAGTCGCTTTAGCCTGATGTAAACTCTATCCCAATTTTTAACTCATAGTTACACCAAGTTACCCTGTAGTACTAAAGGGATTTGACGCCGGCAAGAACATTATATGAGAGAAAAGAAATCATTTTTCTGTATAATCTTTCATTAAATTTTTTCGGTAATCGGGTCACGTTGTTGCTCAAATGGAGAAAAAATGGGCGTAAACTAATAATTTTATAATTAAGAGTTCATCTCGAAAATTTTCTCTTCTTTATTTAAGGTATTAGTTAAGGCAGCAACACACCTTTGAATGTAAAAATTTTACAAGTTGAACTCTTCGCCACTCTCAAAAATTTCCAACGTAGGCCACTTTCAACTGTTGAACATCTTTTCTATGCATTCCTTGTTCTTTAATTTCCGACAAAGGAATCGGGTTTTTCTACGTAACTATTGGCATTCCGCCTCTTTTAAATTTACAGCGAACTACGACTTTATATTCTACCGAGGATTTAACTGGAATGTGCTTTGATATTTTATTCAAAAATGCCAGGGCATTTGAGAAAATGAGTTCCTCATTCATTAATAATAGCATTAAGCAAAGAGAACAACAAAGCCGGCAACATCACTGAAATTTAACCTTAATAGAGTAGATGGGTAGAATTTAACCTTAATAGGATATTGAAGGTAAAGAGATTGGTAGGAAAACAGGAATGAAAAACATCCAAGGTAAATAGTTCAATATAACTTTTACAGAACAAGAACAGATGAGAAATTTTTAAGATGTATGTGACAAATATATTTCCATTGAAGGGATAAGATGAGGAAAACGACTTAGGCATCTTCAAGGCCGCTCGATGTTTCACAGAAAGCAGCAATGAGAGGAAGAGAATCTTATTATTCCAGCCATTTCCATATGGATTAGAGGGAGTTGCAAAATACAGAGAGCACCCTCTCTCGACTTCTCTCGCGTTGGTAGATTGCTGGGAGGGAAATGTGTCTGTGGGGAATGAACGACCCAAAGGCCGCATCAACGAAATCAGTCGAGGGTGAAGACGTAAGAACCTGTATCCTGGACATTGAGCAAGGGTGATGTGGTCACTGCACTTAAATGATTCCCATGATCTCTAACCTCAGGTCTTGCACCAACCAAAATAACCCTCCGGCCGAAAATTAGCGCATAAAATCACGAATTTTAGCTCATGATGTGAAATCACAGCTTGTATTGAGGGCGGCGAAAATTTTTGGAATAATGATATTGTAAAATTTTGAAGAATATACATTTCACACATTTGATCAAGAATCCAACGGGTTTCAGAGCTTTTTAAATCATTAAATCGGGAAAAAGGAATCACTTAATTGTTTTCGCCGTGAAAAATTTCTTCCTTGCTTGGAGTACTGTTTAAAACGTAATTGTTCAAAATTATCGTAGAAAGGTGGATATAGTCTCGAAATACGGATGAAATATTTAATCTGCGAGTTATTTTCAAGTGGACCTTTACGTGTCAGAAATTTTGGGCTGATTTTTAAATCCACAATATTGAGTTCATACCTCCTGTAGAGTGAGTTTGGGGCTGATATGTTTATTTTACCTCTTATAAATTTCGTCAAAAACAAATCACCTATCCTTAGAGATCATTTAACAACACGTCAAAAAAAAGATTAAGACCGCACATTCAATGAGCTTTCTTCAAGGCCTTGAAATTGTATACGTTCAAGAATGGTCCATGGTTTGCTTGGAAATATAACGCGATTTTCATTTATATTTCACTTTTATAATAATTTCTCCTGCCCCATATTAAAATACGTACATAAAAAGATATAAACCACAGGATTTCATTGCTTCGGCAGATTTTTGCGTTCAAGAGAATAAAACAATTGATATGCCTTTCTTTTGATAAACTTCGGACATTACGTTCTCCGCATACAACGTGTTTTTTCAACTCTCTCGGTAATCTGTAGCAAATAACGTCAAATTTCTCCACTGATAATTTGCGGAAAATTTCAATAGCACAATCCCTTTTTAAATACAGAAAAAAAATGGATCAAGTAATGACGCTTCTAAGCAAAAACGTGAAAAAATGAATGGAACAGCTGAGAGATGAATACGCTTCAGATGGCCGACTTTCCATCTCATCGGTCTGCTGAAACGAATCACTAGCCCGCCTCAACGGACGGATAAGGCAAAGAAAACCCTCTCGAGGAACGTAAACAGAAAAAAATGAGGCGATACATTTCGGCACAAGGAGGGTGTGAGTAATATTTTTTTAAGGGAAGTAGGATGAGGGGGGACGTAATGGGGTGGGGTATGAGGAGGGGTTGGGATAAGGGAGGGGCGGTTTTTCAAACCCTCCAATCTGCCCAACATCAGCGTCTCCCACCCGCCGGCCCGCTCCCGTGTTCTACTTTTAAGACAATGGGACCGTAATTAGTTCCGGGTCCTCCAAAACGCCGACCACTTTGCATAACTAAGAATCTTTCTCGCGAACCCAAATTGCGGCACATTTCACGCGGGATCTACATCTTCACGATCCGTGAAGACCACGGGACCCTTCTAAATGGGAAGATTGGAGGGAGGATCAATACCAGAGTGGAGGCGAATTTTTTCGGCCGATGATACAGCGCGGGAGGAGGGCCTGTCGGATGAGGGGGAAAGGAAAGACACGGGACGTCAATTTGGGGACCTTCGAGGCGGATCGCGGGTCTATTTTTTTCCAATTTACGATGAAGATAGGTAATAGAATCGGAAGAATGGGCAGAGGAAATTGCTGATTAAAAAAACATATACGGGTTCATGCTGCGTGCTATATCGGATTTTGTCCCAGCGTTTCGTGACCGACTGCTAGTTACTAAAAACGGGGGAAAAATCCGATGTAGCACGCGGCATACACTCGTATGTCATCTTTCAACCAACATGAGCCACAAAATCTTAAATCAAGAAAGAGAAAAACGCTGATAAGCACAATTTAGCGTTGCTCTTCAGAAGAGAATAGAATCCTTCAGGCCTTACGCTGGTGGCTGGTGCTGAGGACCAAAACGCAAGAATAGGATGGCGGATGGTTATAGAGGGTAAGAGAAGAAAGGAATAGCTAACGAGAGACAAGGACTGGCTGGATAGGCCATGTCATTAAGGCCGTTTTACACGGTACACGGAATTGCGCAATCTGACGTACGTGCGAAGGTGCAATCAAAACTGCTTAGTGTAAAGCGGTGAATTGCTAGAACACATGCGAGAATGCGTGGATGCGAGACGGCAAAATAGCCCCTGTTCTAATTTCATTCATGGAATTCGCGCACTTCCACGCCATTTTAGAAATCAATGCAGCTCTAATCTGCGCAATTCCATGCCCGGCCTTTAGACACAATGACTACGTGAGAATTTTACTATCTAGGTAAAAGTCCCCTAAGGAAATCAAATTGATGAGTACTTGAGGTCGATAAAAAAATGGACACAAGGAAATAAAAATCAGGGAACTGATGGGAGCGAGCTTAGAAAAGGCAAAAATATATGGCTGCAGTATACTTATCTTAGAATTGCATGGCAATGAATATGAGAGTTGTGAGGTATAAACTTGAGAGGTCGCGCTTTGTAGAAGAAACACTCCATGTTTTCTTTACTTTTACTCATATATGACAAGACCCTGAAAAGAACATGAAACTCTGGTCAATAAAAATTAAAATGTCACTGATTTTTTTCTAGCCACAGGTTTTTCGGCTAAATAGGCATCACTTTTTCAAGTAGCAAATTTGCTCCTAAAAGAAAAAAATTGTTTATGTGTTACGATGACTGCCCTACTAATATTCGCATTGATTTATTTCATGAGAAACTAAATAATTCATCATTTTAACTAATAGTGGAATAAGTTACGGAATACATAAAAATACCTAAAATCATTCCCAAAAAAAAGACGCATAGTTTTCCGAAAAAAATATAAAAAAAAGATACTAAATATCAGAGAGCAAGAATTCGAAAGGGGTATTTCAGCGAAGAGAAAACAAGAGCATTGTTTCTATAAGGTTTCCACAATCATTTACACCTGCTATAAAATTTATTTACGAATAATGGAAGTGAAGCTGTTGCTAGAGCGTATTAAAAAAGATGCTCAGCATAGAAGAGAAATATTATCCATGGTATTCGCCTTTCACCCAATTTCGACTTTTAAATTCCATTTTTTATCTTTCTGTAAAAATCTCGGGACTCGTTTGTAATGGATTGCTTGATGAAAAAATGCCGTCTAAATCAAATTATACCGACCATTTTGAGCAAAAAGAGTTTGACGACCTATAAATGCATCCTCAGTGCCCTAACTCGAACCTGAGAACATTTTTGAGTTGAAAGCAAAAGAGTTTTCAACAAATCTATCTGTCCGATGGTCTATCTCCATTACTCGCCGCTATTTTTTCCTGTGTTTTGACAAAATTTTTCTGCAGCAATCGAAGGAATGATTATCTGCAAATTAAACCCCGTACATCAAAAAATGTAAATTTGACCAATGGTTTCTGAGTTAGACTCCTGCGAAAAATATAATAAATTTCTTGATACTTTGAGTTAATTCATATAAAACAATAGCAAACCTGAAAGTTAATTGACCATTTATAATTATGTAATCAACTATTTTCTGATTATAAGTCACCCATAAAACTTCCCATGAAAAGATAGGTACCACACCTACGATGCATTGACTTTGAGGCGGATGACATTCCCAGAAATGACGACGTGGTTATGGTCTCAGGAGTGGTTCTGCATTGATTGTCACGCGGAACGCGAGACAAGTGTACCGCTCACAGCGAAAACGATTCTTCGACTCCATCCTCTCCGACTGTAACCATAGTGGTTGCAGCCAACGAGTCTCGCATGCTTAATAATTCGAGCGACAATTGGCAATGCCGAAAATGGAACGTCCACCCGCGGAGCTGAAGGCATTTTTCCTCGAAAACCTCGACACATCTATCCACGCTCCGATCGTCTCTCCCAAGCACTCGGCATGGGCGTCAGGGGACGGAAATTTTAGGCGGGCACTTTCAGAGGAAATGACGCCATTGTGATGCCTTAAATAATCACATCGGTACGAATGCCAGCCATTCCATTTCCATCCCGGCCGCCATTTCGTTACTCCTACCAGCACTGGATTATTAATGGTATATCTTTGATGAAATTTTTAACCGAAAGACGAAGTAATAATCTTTTTTTAGAGCCATTTGTCTAGATGTAGTAAAATTTGATTTAAATTTTTTCTTAAGTTTTAAGCAAAATACGCAAATGAGGCAGATGTAATGTCGGGAAGAGAATAGCTAAAATTAAAATATGTAATCATGGACGACTATGCAATATCAGTACTTTATTTATGTAGCATCTTCGCGAAGTTATACCATTTACTCCAAGAAATAAAGTGGTTATAAACTATGGATGGCTCACCGAAGTGATTTGAAGTAAAAGTATAAAGGGCGACTATTGGATTAATATTGAGTTATTTACATAGATATCGTGCTCAAGTCATTAGATTGGCTGAAGTTGTGTATGATCACTTGGGTGTAATAATTCCTTATCAAGAATGCAACTCTCCGCAAGTCAGCATGTTTAGAATCTTAATTGGATCTTTCAATACCAATTGTGTGTCATCGTCAATTTTTTTATTTCCTGGAAAGTAATTGAATTGAGCATTTTCATTTATTTAGGTTACTAAATAGAAACTTTTTTGAAGCCAGAATGATGTATCTAGAATAAAAACCATAGACCTCTCACTTCCTTTATTCAATAGAGGAAGTCTATTCACTGGAAGTAATTTCTTTACTTCTTCACTGGAAGTAAAGAAATTTTAAAGAAAACAGACTTTCTTTCGTGTGAACACGTGAAGTTTTTCCTGCAACATTAGACATATTGTAAGATGCTTATTGTTATAACACATCTCGTTCTCCACATCCATTTGATATCATCCATCTTCTGCCGGCTACCAGATGACTTGGCTTTTGTACGGAAACGAAACGGTACGAGAGATTTTGCAATTCAGCATCGATACATGCAAAACAAAAACATTAACTTTGACCGCTTGTAATTGAATGGCCATCACTGAGCTAATGCAATTACTTTTTCGAATACAAATGACAGCGAAGATATAAATTTAGATATGGGCCTTATTCATCATTAACATCATCGCATTTATCTGCGCGGCCTGAGATCCTGGTTGTCACCGAAAAAAATCGCTGCATAAGCATTACAAGTGGATCGCCGTATTCCGTTAACTCCTGTGTGACTAGACATGGAAGAATAAAACCAGGGGCGCCGACTTATAAAAAATATTGGGGGGGCCCATATCGGAGGTCTTGCCCCGGGAAGAGGTTAAATTCAAAGTGTGTCGCAGCACCGAAACACTACCATGATTCACACCACTTGATTCAGTTAACCTGCTTAACCTTATAATTATTTGTTTCAACACACATTGTTGAATTTATTTTAAAAGGTAACTATCGTCAAACATGGGAAATAAAAATAGCAAACATATTTATTTGATTTCACAAAGCATAATACAACTTAATTATTTTCTTGAATTATTGAGGGGGCTCCGCCCCCCCAAACGAATCTTTGAGGGGGCTCGGGCCCCCTCGGGCCCCATGGAGTCGGCGCCACTGAATAAAACCCCTATTAAATAAATACCAATTTTCAGTGCGGCAGAAATTACTTAATTTGGCTATCTCAAGTGAAAAGAGCCTGCATATCTGGAAGATAGACTATGGAGTTGAGTGGGTAAATTTGAGATGAACAAGTGAATAAGTTTCATTGGTTGAATCAAGATTAATGGGCGGTATCCTGAGATAAGTGCGCAGAATGTTGCTCAGGGACGGAGACAAGTGGGATATGATCACCTGAGTGATAACAATTATTATATTCTACTATTACGTATGGGCATGATTTTATGTTGAAGCAGTTCCCTTCCAGATATGTGAACCAAAATAAACTATAAAGCCTCCCAAAGGAATGTTAAGGTATTACTTTGGGAGGCTTTAGACAAAAGAAGCATTTCATTGCTTTTGATGATCGCTGAAGATAACTTTTTTGAGGAATAGTCTCTAATGAATGCAAATTCCTTCCTATGATTCACTAAAATACAAAATTCAGAAATTTTAAACCCTAGAACAAAAATCATACTTAATGCAAACAAAAGTAGAAATGAGAATATTAGACATGTACATTGGGTATAGTTAAGTTTAAGCCCGCCGTACACCTGTTGTATGGGAAGTGGACACGATGACTGTCAAAACTTCCAGTCTCCACTGATGCTCCTTTCGCATTGCCCCGCGAGAGGAAATTAACTCCCATATGAGTTGAGGCTGGTAGCGGGACTAGAGATTGGGAGTTATTTGGGACGCCCGGTGGAAAGGGAGGTATACATTTCGAGACGGTGTTGTCGTAGGTGCTTGGATGTGAGGCGAGAGATGAAACCGAAAAGAGGGTTGTAGAAGGCTGCTGAGATTGTTGGAGAGGTGCTGGAGATGATGAGGAAAGGAGGAAGGGCCCAGAAGAACTCACGCTGAGGGGTGTCGTGCATAATTACAACGTGACTCGTCTACCCGGGAGAAAGATGGACACCTCCTGACTCTTCCATTTTCGTCGACTAAAGATAGCGTTTTCAATCCTCGGTATCCTAAGGATCTGGAACCACCTGCAACCTTATATCCCTCCCGTTCCCAATCCTCCTCCAGACAAGCCTACCTCATCTTTTGACTCTACACTCAAGTTCCACACCTCTCTCTCTCTCTTGGGGTTTGTAATCTCAGTCCCGTGGACCATCGCCACCCACGGACCCAAAGTCCCGCTCATCCCTTCAATTCCATCGCTAATCTTCATGAATTGGTTTCCATTTCCATTCGGGCCTCCGAGTGGAAGGTGGCCTCCTATCTTTAAGTGCGATACATCACTGATCCTCTGATACCTCGAACCTTTCACATCCGAAAAGTTTTTAAGTTGGGGTTGGATTTATTTGGACGTATTTGCGTTTTCTCCTAAACCTATTATTTGTGCGTGACCTGCCAGAACAAATCTATGCATGTGGAAAAATACGACGAATGTAGCGACTTTCAAAGGCATCATCTGCGTACCAAGGTATAGTTGGCTCCTGGCCTATTTATTTTATGAATATTACAACCACGGACGAAGGCTTTGCGCTCAATTTCTTTGAAATATGTCTCCTTATGGTTTTTTAGAAAAAGGCAACTGTTTTTTTAAGCCAACTATTAGGTTTTAGTGTGGTCATTTAATTGTAAAATCGTCAACAATCGCCCAAATTTTATATTACAATTAGTTTAAGCATTTAGTACAATTTTAAATAAAAAACTATAGAAATAAAATTTTCCAGAACTAGATATGAAATTAGTACATATACATTTTGCCATTTTTTCATCTTGGAAGGACAGTTCACCGAACATTTTTTAAACACTTCATACAGGCGGCCTAATTATGTTGGTAGACCTACGAAACTTAACAGAATTTGTTCAAAAGAACAACACTTTTCACCACTTACAATCGCTTTAATAAATAATATGTACTATAAATGAAAAATTGAAATCGCTAGGGGAGAGATAATGAGGAATGGGAGAGGGGAGGGGAGAGATTCCAAGATGAATGGGACTAAGATGACAAAAATAAAAAAAATGCATAATAAAAAACAATTCAATACACACATTTCGTGTATTATTGCTATGTGGACAATAGAAAACGGCCAAGCAATAAGCTTCCCATACATTCGGAAATATAAATTATCCTTCCAAAATAATCCCAGAAAAAGTGGAGGAATTTAGGACAAGTAGGAAGACTACCGATGTCACAACGACGAGAAATGCGAAGAAATAGGTCGCTGTTCGAAATAATAGTGTGTGGCACCTATTACACCGTTGCCTAGTTTCGTTTCCGAAGGGCTTGACTCATTCTCGGCATTAACCCGGTCACTTTCCTGCGACCATGAAAATCCCAAAACCCTATAAGCATACGCTTAAGGAAGGGCGATGATAATAATCGTTGAGGATAGCATTTTAACCGTGCAAGCGCTGCTCCGTTCGTAATTATAGGAGAGGAAAGAGAGGGGGGAGAATAAGTTTACTTTTGGAGGACGCGAGTTAAAAGATGGTGGGGAGGGTGGGTAGGGAGGAGTCGTGTTGCCCGCTCTAGGGTGACGATATCCATCGTCTGACGGACTTCCGTCGCCACCACTGACTCACCTCCCTTCTCCCTCTAATCCTCCACCACAAACATCGAAATGCCACTCGTGTCATCTCTACACAAACTCGTGCTTCTATCTCCAAACTACGGAACATGGAAAAAAGTTCGTGTTCATCCGCGAGAGAAAAGTATTCTTATCCCACTTCTCCAAGTCGCTTCATTCAATCCCTCTGTTATTTATATTTCTTTATTATCACAATAGCGAAAACTGCGCTACTTGCCTTTGCATGGTGTTTTATTAACATAATTAATTTGTTATTTATATGGTGTATTATGGTGTTTCATGGTGTTAACATTTAACAATGAAACTCAAACGAACATCCACAACCTGCGGCGACGACTGTAGATGGCATTTAGTTCGTAGTTGGTAATTATTTTTCCAATGTTTCATGATCAATCAGTTACCAAAATATTTCCGATTAATAACCATTTCCGACTTCCGATTAATAACCATTTCCGAATTCCGATTAATAACCATTAATCAACATCTGTAACAAAAAGATGAGGATATACGGTCCTCGACAATCTTGAACCTCATACGTCCATTTAAATGATACTGCTTTGGGCAGAAACAATATAACTTTCTACTATTCGTGAGGACAGTGGCTGCAAATAAAGAGCGTATAGACTGAGGAGGTGGTCGTCCTTGATTACATCTATTAACAAAATTGTAATTTGTAAAAGTAATTCATCTTCGAACGCCCTATAAATCCATGATTAGAGATATATTGTAAGCGGCAAATTTTATTTACGCAGTCAAATAATGAACTAAAGCATGCAACTTTTCAATTTTCCACTCATGAAGGAGCAATCTCGACTAACATTTTAGCATATTATCAGAAAAATCAGAGAAGTAAAAAATATGTGTTTTTCGCTAAAGGTATTTCGTTAGTTTTCAGCGACTACAATCACAAAGCGAATTGGTACTCTTCTGACACCTTTATGTTCATAATAGTTGCGAGATATCGCTTTTTAGCTAGTACCATAGCGGTCAACTTTGACGTAAACACTCAGCTTACGATAACTGAAGACCATCAACACATGAAGGTGCTCGATTGCCGTCAATTTTCCAGTGATTCAAGATTGCCTTCGACCAAAACAACGAGAATCGACAGTCGTCGACAGTACTTCGATGATAGAACAGTTTTAAAACCAGTTTTACACGTTCAAGTTGACTCCTTTTTTAGTCGACTTTTGCCCTTAAATCAAATGTGTGGACAGATACAGCGAAGCACTGCGAAGAGAATACGAATCGATTGTCGTCTTGAGTCGACCTATTAGAGGATATGAAGCAGTTTAGCTTCAGTAAGACTCAATGCCTATGAATATTGGGAAAAAGCAGTTTTAACTCCGCAGGAAAACAATATTATTTCAAATCCCTATTTCTACTTCATTTATTAGGATATACTAAAGCTAGGCCAAATGCTAATTAATTTTCTCATAAAGAAAGGAGATGACATTATTTCCCCACCAGAACGATCACTTATTTTGTTGTTCAACCTCTACCACCGAAGCGTATTGACACTTCTATGTTGTTAATAGTAGTATTATTTCCTTCTTGAGCAACTATCATATCAATCAACCAGCAATAATGCATTTTTGGGCCAATGCCCATTGCCGACAGTGAAGCCCATCCATTAATTCGATCCATCGATACCCGGTGTCCAAAATCGCCCCTCGTAGAAGGCTCAACTCTTTAGTGCGCCCCAGGGAGCCGTCTGCTTCTCCTAAGCCTCCTTGGACATTCGCTCCACGTGAAGCACAAGCGGTGTGCACGCATGCCCCTGGGGCTCCCAAGAAGTGCGCTCGATGGCTGAGATCGACAGGTGTAAGGGGGAGGGTGGACTGGGGAGTGAGTCAAACAGGTGGCGCAGGAAGTTGAGGGAACGCGTGGGGGAATGGTAAGAGCAGTGGAAGGGCTCGCAGAGCGGAAGACATTCTAACCTCAACAAAGTTCACTCTTTTCCTTGCATTCTCTTGGTTGGATTTCGTATCGAATACAGAAGGGACAATCCAAAATATCTTTATTGTACCATTTATTGCAACATTTATGGCACCATTTATTTTTGAAGAATGCTACACAATCGCGCCTTTGGATTGGAATCAGGAATTATTGATAGGCACGCTCTCATGTTCAATCTTCCTTAGTGCTTACCTGAAATACTCCAATTAATAAGCGGGATCATCGTAGGCCTATTGAATAGTTCTGAACTCTAACGATCCATGAAATAAAGTAAAAGACTTAAGGAGTAACTAGGTGGAACTGAATTAATGTGCCAAATAAGATAAAAAAACAAATGCATCGTACGGATAACAGCATTATTTCCATTTTACTTTACGTCACATCTACGAAATATCAAGGACCTCATATAAACAGAAGATTATCTATTCTGTTTCCCATTTACCGAGAGTTTAATCTCATTTCAAAATGAAGTATAGGCAACAAGTCGAGAGAAAGTATAATACATCTAATAATCTCTTCCTTGTATTACAATATTTGCATTTTACTCGATGAAATTCAAGAAAACAAACTAACTTATTCCGATTCTAGGAAATTAATCATAATAAGTACGCACATTTCACGCGGGAAGTAAGAAAACATTGAGCCTGAATAACGGTAATTTTGTCATTACAACAATGCACCATGAAATCATAGAACACTAGTTAACCATGTGGAACAGTAGGATAAAATATCCTACTTAAATATTATTACTTCCATTATATAATTTTCTTAACATTCATGTTTCCATCGTTGAATTCGATTTTGAGCATGAATAAAATTGGCCCTATTTTTATCATCACTTCGCAAATGTAAAGCTCCCAAATTCCACTAAGTTGACCTTAACACCAACAGTTTTATGCATAGAAAACTCGCCTCAAACGAGGATAGGGAAGTTCGGGATGAGGAAGCCATCAGCCAACAAGAATACATGATAAAACCTAGCACAACAGCAATGAGCTGTGAATAAGTGAGGGGGAAGGGAACAACGAGGAAAAATGGTACGATAAAGAGTTTAGCGATGCAGTCGTCGCAAAGGGAGACAAGACATCGGGACAACAGGGAGAGCAACGGTCGCGATGGGACCAGAGGAGGGGAGGGTGGGTGGGAGAAGGGGGGAGTGGAGGGGAGGGGATATATGGGTGGAGGAGGAGGAGAGTGAAATGCTGGTCACGAAAATTAAGTCGGAGCTTAAGGGCGGAGTGCGCTCAAAGGGAGAGAGGGGGGAGGGGGATAGAGGAAGTGGCGGAGGGAGAGGGGGGAGGGTGTGGGTGGGGCAGAAGGGATGAGCGGTGCCCTCTCTCGCACGGGGAGGGAGAGCGTGGGAGTTGAAGGGTGTATGGCGGAAGGTGCTTCATGCTTAGAGGCGTGAGTCGCCGTTTCCCTGGCGGAGGGCACCTCAAAGAAGTGCGGTCGGCAAGTCAGAAAGGGAAATAGTAAAGAGGGGAAGAGGAATGGTTCATTTACGACGTGAAGTTTAATGAATGTGGTAAACATGGCAAAAAACAACTGAGTAATGGTCACGCTTCAAGCCATTGCATTATTGGTATGAAGTGCATAAATGAGCATTGCATGTAATTTTTTAATAGAGTGAGAACAATAAATGATCTGTAGCGTTAGGCAATATTCTAGCGAAATGAATGAAAATAGAATATCAACCGTGGTAAGCCATGCATGACATTAAATAAAAATAATATAAACTTTTTGAAAATTATTTTAAAAATTACTCACAGCTTGTGAATTTAAATAATTAGAAAACAACGTACTTTGGCGGTCGGTATCATTGCATAATTATTCATTCTATATATTCTAGCCTCATGTAAAGGAGGTCCCTATTTGGTAGCCTTCTCGGGGTGTTGGAGGAATGAGCAAACCAGTTCAAAGTGCTGTTAGCACCCTAATGGGAATATGACCTTTAAAATCAATCAATATCCAAAATCTATAATGCTGACAAATCCAATATTAAGATATCACAGAAATACATTCACTGTAACCACTTTTCTATTTACCTAAATTGGAATTAGTAAAGTTCTAATTTGAAAGACAATAAGTGAATTCCCACTAATCCCTACTCGTTTAGATACCCTCGATTTTCTATCGTGCACCGAAATTATGTGTTTTTCCATGGTGAACAAGGTATGAAAGTATTCATATCAAGAAATGTAAAGGATTACTCCCACAATGAAACGCTGACTTCCTCCCAAGATCCTCTTTGATAATCGAAAGAGCAAGCTTGGTGAAGTGAAAAATTCTCATCAATGTTATTTTACGCTAATTACTTCGCTCATCCAATCAAAACGATAAAATATTTTTAAGGCAAAAAAACCGATGGTTATGAAAGGATAGATATCCGGTGTAGCCTTGGGGAAGGAAAAACTAGCGAGTCATCAAAATAAATAGACTATTTTCATATGTAGTAAAAAAATCCTTCGGAGAATATAACTGTGTACTGCATCTGGTAATTGAAAGTGGTTAATAAATAATCCTTTCATTTAAGCTCCAGCATTTTCACTTTCTAATAACATTCTATAATGGGCAAAAATAGTTTTTTAATGGATTACCTGCACCGGGTATGCAAGATATTTCAAGCGATAATTTGTCCCTCTCGAGGTGGCAGATGGACAGCACATTCATTCACTCATATAAGTAACGTAGCTGATCTATGAAAGTGCGACGTCGAACTTCTAAGATGATACCTTATAACCAATATAAACAAGAGTAATTTTTGATTACGCATGGGATCGTGCAAAGAATCCAAGGAAAAAACCGAAATGAATTTTGCTGGGTCTGACTTCCAGGTTATGACGAAAGCTTTTGTTTTTATGCTGTTTATTTGGATTGAAAGCATTATTTCCATTAAATTCAATACACACAAAGAAGGAGACGAATCATGATTGCAATAAAATATACCTATTAATATTTCACATGCTGACTCTTCCTATTTGTTTCAATAATGTTGAATTTTGAAAGTTTCAATGTTGATGGGTTCGGCGTTTAGTTCCTGCGAAGCCACCTTGAGCGCTCGTGTTTATATTCCCCCAGAGATTGGTGTTGGGTGCTTGAGGGAACACTGGGAAGCCTTTGGCTGGGGGAGGCCTTCGACTCCGACACGCATTAAAAGGGGTCGCGGGAGTCGTCACGGTGAGTGGGCCACGGGTGGAGAGGTCGGACGGCCGACTCAAGACGGACGGCAAGGAAGGAAGGCAGCCATGTACATAAAATCTCTCTTCCGTAGACGTCTGCCTTCAACTCTGACAAAGATCCCTCGAGTGAGCTTGTTCGATAGTCTGATTTATTGTAATCATCACTGACGTTCTTAATCACCGACAATGCAATGGGCTACTTCACCTTTGATGTCGATTGTGATAAGTTTATACATCTACATAATACCCTGCGAGCCACCTCTAGGGTGTTTGGCAGGGGGTGATCAATCACCAGCATGCAGCATGCAATTGGACTCCCACACGCACTCAACACGGTCCAAAAATCGTCACGTATACTAACAAATTATACTTACATATGCTCTTAGAAATAAAAATAAAATTAAGAAACATGTATTAAGTTTTACATAGGTTAGTAGGCTACACTACAACTCATACAATACAAATTATAAATGTAAAGGGACTCATTTTTCGGTCCGTCGCCAACTTATCGATCTTTTCTCAGCAATAAATGCACGACCTAAACCCTTTCGCAAATGAGCTGATGGCCTCACGAGCTCATATCGAGCTTTTCGTAGCAAAAAATCGACGTTCTCAAACCTTTCTCAAATAAGTGGATGACCTCACGAGCTCATGTCGATTCCTCCACATCTCGGCGCCGCAAATTGACCGCAAAAGCCTCTTTGTTGTTTGCACTCTTTTGAGTAATTATTTCCTTTGTCAGAACGAGCAAGTTAATCGGAGTTCTAACAACAGCATCAACACATGAAAAGTGGTCGCCATCTTTCGCGTTTTTTATTTAAAGCACGAGAGATTTGCTGAATGAGGAAAATACTTATTCATCGTAAATTATTCCTTCCCTCAATCAAATTGTTACGGAACATTGCGACTTCTGGTCTATATCATTATCAAACTTCTTGATCCCGTAAAATAGTCATTGACATTGAGGAGGATAGATTGTGTAGTGATTTTCGCAGAGGCTAAAATTCTGAATTGTCGAGGATGGGTATTGGAAATAGAGAATTGAAATGCAATTAGACATGGAAGTATGTGAGAAAGGAAGGAAGTGTACTCGAGTATCGGTTTCCAAAATCAAAACTTATGTGACATTATTCACCAATGAATTTGATAAAATATAAGTAGATGAGTAGTGTCGATCGTTGAAGTCTCCAAAGTCGCTCGTTGTACGCCATTATAAGGACGTATCTAGGATATATTTTGTCAAGTTCAGATTCAGCAAATAATTAGCATGCTAAGCCGTACGATAGAGATCAACGCTCTCACAGCCGGCGCTATTCTTACTAGTAACACGAACGCATAACCGATCTTGAACCTCAATGACTTTCTCGGAAAAGCATTGGAGAACCGTTAGCCCCCATATCGATGCTATAGAGTCAGCTGTACATGAAGAACACTCACAATTACACAAAAATCCAGTTCTATGTTAATTTTACATGTGATCTAAATGACCGTAACGCGAAATAGTATTTATGGTAAAGTAAACTCCTGAAAGAACAATCGTTGCTCACTTTTCCTTAGTGACATGCATAACCGGGTGGAGGAAAAAATAGCGTCGTAGATATAGAAAATTAGAGTCCGCACTCAAATACGAGAAACTGCGGTCGGCAATACCGCACGGTGAGCCTCTCTCGGTCACAATTTCCAACATCCGCCGTCCACTGATTGGCACGGATTGGTAGTTTCGTGTTAGGGCTGACATCGACACCGAGCGTACACGCATCGCTTCTCGCGATCGACCGAGTTTTCCTAAAGGAAAAAAAAAACATGTACACGAGAATGATTACACACTTGTGTCGGGTTTCGTTTTCAATGCGATGGTTCATTTAACTTAAGTAACGCAGTGAATCTGGTATTGGAGGATTATGAGCATACACATCTTTCTCACTCATTGTTTCCCCTTGTAGGTTGGTCTTATTGGGCATAAGAAAAAGACGAGTAATTCTCAGCTGTACACAACTCAGTGAACCCTTAAAATTGTAAATACAGTAGATTCCGGTTAATTGGGAATATCGGGACTTGTGAACTTTGCCCCAATTAAGCGGCTGCCCCAACTAGGCGAACTCTCTTGTATATGGGCATAAAAAACTTTGAAATGGTAGAAAGAAGGCTAAAGAATGTTTATAATGCAACACCAGTTTATTAAACTATTAATTTGATTAATAAGCAGCCGCGGGCGACGCTGAATGAATGTCTTTTACTAAGCCCTATTAAAGAAAAGTCCTATCCTCTTGCGCATATTATAATAAAAAGAGCTTTCAAAATAGGGTAAGAATAGGAATATTTGTGAAAAATAAGAGTTAATCAAAGGAGGAAAATAAAAAAATAGTATTCTGAATAAAAAATTTTAATTTCGTCGCGAGTATAGAGTCTATGTCGCCGACTCATGGCCCAATAAATCGGCATGCTGTCCCAATTAAGCGGAGAATACTCTGGGATATTCCTCTATTGGGTTCTGTTCTTCAAGATCTGCCCCAGTTAAGCGGCTGCCCCAAGTAACCGGTTGATCCATTAAACGGAATCTACTGTACTCCAAAATAATGACTACCCCTGCCGTAGTATTACGTTAAACACATCACCAGTACTGGAATGGGCCTTGTGATGCAAGGTCGAGAGTGGGCATTTTCAGAGGAGTTCAGGAGGATCGGATATTACTCAAGATAAGTCACCCATTAAGCCGGAAATATTTCTTCTGAACCCAATGCTTTGTCTGATTTATGATTTTTGGTATAGTTTTTTTCTCTGGCTTTAGGTTTTCAGTCCTAACCACAAAGTTTGGCAAATATAAAATCAGATGTGAGAGAGTGATTATCATTGAGAGAGAATTGAGAGAGCTCATTGACGCAATACAATTCCATTCCACAAATATAATAATGCCACTATAAAACTACTATGATATCCTTTAATTGGTTACCGATGATTTACCGTCTGCCATGATATCAGCGCGCAAAAATTAAATTTACCGAAAATATCACACGGTGTCAATGACGATGTGGTGAAGTGATATTAGTTGTAAAAGTAGACTCATGCAAAAAAGTCAGTTACTTTTCCTTTGCGGCATGCTTAATCGGGCGCTGGAAATAAATAACCTCGCAGATGCAGAAGTTTATAGTACCAACTCAAATACGAGAAAATAAGGTCGGCAATACAATATGTGAAAATATCTTCAGCAGAAAGAAACAGAGTTAAGGACATGTATTACTTGCATTCTAAAAAGCAAACAGCTTTATTTAAATTTTTGACGGCATTCACAAGCAACAGCAGCAAAAAAATAATAGCAACTAATAAAAATAATAATTATTCCATAAGTATTTCGGCGCTGAAAAATGAATTCGATTTAAGTTAGCCTATGATAATGTTATGCTAAGTGGATAATAATGGTGTTATAATGGTAAAATAGGTAGGCAAATAGTATAGTATCCAGCCACCAGATGACGCTACAGATTTCAATCTGCTTGAATATTTTAGAGAACCCGGAAAAAGATAGATATTCATAAGCTGGAAAAAATCGGAGTTCTCAACCTAATGGCCAAGAATAAAAGTCGGCCAAAACACTAGATGCTAAATCTCTCGCAACGCTCGGGGAACCGGAAGACCAACATGCGACTTTAAGGCATAATAAAACCAATCTAATGAATATAATTTTATAATGGTCTGATAAGGAGGAATGATAATAGAGGCAAGGAAACTATCCAACCACCCTATTAAAAGTCCATAACACCAATTTTATGAACAGCGTTATTCCTTCATTATGCATGTCGTCAACTGGCCTTTACCGAAATCTAAAGAGTTATCTGAGAGAATAAAACTGCTCTAAGATTGATACCAAAGAAATTTATAAACATAACCAAAGAAAGTCTTAGGCAGCCTACAATTCTTGGTTAATATTCTCACTTGAACACATTTTGGATTGGAAAGAAAATTTATCTCCTCGACCAAATCGGAATAATATTCTTTGGTGGGCAAACACTAAGAGCAGTTTGAAATTAATTCATTCTAATCATACTTCCTTCCCTATAACTCCCTTGTTGGACTATTTATACAATTCACCCTTCAAAAGTTCTTAGCTACCGTTCAGGTTAATGAATTATACATGCTACACAGTTAAACTATTTCACGGTGGTTCAAGGAATAATATGCTTGAAATTATCTTTACTGATTTTCAAAAACGCAAAGATTAGTACTATTGGAAACGATCAAATTGCTAGCAACTGAACTTGAGAACTGTCAAGTGGTTATCACCATTACGAAGCCAGTAAATAAAAACCATAAATTAGTTTCATAACAATTAAAAAGAGTCGTGCGTTTCTTTGACGTTAAAGAATTTACTAGAGTTCAAATATTTATTGCAGTTCCTAATCAATTTTAGGGTTCATCTCATGAATTTGAATGGCATGTCACCAAAAGTGTCTAGGCGAACAAAAAATTTACCAGGAACTAAAGATATGAAACTTAACGAGCTGTACTGAACAATTTTGTTTGCCGATATAGAAGGTTAAAGATATTTCTGTCATGGATACACCATTGAAATAAAAGTATTAATTACCATCGAATTATTTGCTACAATACACAAAAGGGTGTTAAAAAAATCCAGTGGCTAAACAGCCATTGAGGCACTTCGAGTGACAAGTACACCTCATCTCCGAACCGAGCGCCTTCGTAACACAGGGGATGAGGGGAAGGGGCGTTAGAAAGAGCGGAATTGGATTGGGAAATAAGTCGGTGGAGAGGGGAGAGAGAGCCATGGAGTGCGAGGAAGAGAGAGAGAGAAAAAGTGTGGAGGAACACCCGAAAGGTATATTACGTGGAGAGAGGTGTGGCGAAGTCTGGGAAAGTATTTTTCCCCCCATCGGAGAGGAAAGACGGTAATAGACGTTCGTTTGCGAGGGAGGGGGTGGGTGGGTGGGTGGTTCGGTCGGGGGTGTGGTGGTGTGGGAGGGAGAGGAGGGGTGGGGGATAGCAGAGCGCGGCTTCGCAGGTGGGGTGGGGTGCACGGAGGAAGCGGTGTTTCCGGTCGTAATGGCTGGTTGACCTCCGCGAGGATTGCGACTCAGGAGGGTGGCTCTCTAGCCTTCTAGATCCTACCGGCAGATGTCAGCCGAGCGGGATGTATTGCAGGGAACGGGGGACTGTGGGAAGAATAGGAAAGCGGCTGAGACGTGAGCACTAGTTGCAACGGGCCAGACGAATTCGATGAAGGGGATAGTAGTAAAGACAGGGAATGTGAAAGCCAAGACCAAGAAAATGCAATATATTTTACATAAAGTACATCTGACATGAACTTCGTATTTTTACGCATAACTTTATTCACCCAATATTTTAACCCTTTCTAACCCAGAGCTACTTCTGGGAGAAATTAAATTTCATGACTTCTCATTTTGAAAACGTGAAAAATTTCTAATCAATGATAATTATTGTAGCAGCTACATATTTCACCATTACACTTTACATGAGAAAATAACACGTAGTTTAAATATCTCCTGAATAGGAATGAAAACGCAAACATTTTTGACGTTACTTAGAAGCAACATTGGGTCATCATGGGTTAAAGTTTGGCGATTGCTCCTAATTGCTTCCAACGCAATAAAATACTTCACACTGTGTCTTATGCTCGATTGCAGAATAGGAAAGTTAAAAGATTGTTTATAAAGTTATGTACTTGAATGGGATATTACAGGATAGGGCTTTAGTTATTAGAGAGAAAAGTGATTTTGTACATAAATATGCGGCGTGGCAGGAGAATAGTTGAAAAAGAAAGACGCGTGATTTTTACTCATAATTTTAAACGCTGCCGAAACCACAACTTAAAGTATACGCAATAATTTACTGTATATCTTAGCCAATACTCCACTGGAGAAAAAATCGTCAATATATAAGAAATTTACTTTAATAGAAGGATATATCATAACACTATAGATTTCAGTCATAATAGAAAAACAATATATTTTTATGAAAGTGCGGGATGATATTTAGTACAACAGAAAATATATGAGTGAGAAGTGCAAATATTCCGTACAAAAAAACCTTATAAGGGCCATGGCAGCCATTTTTCACGATGTCTCTAAAATGAGCTCTAAAATGTGATCTCTCCGCCGTCGACCTAAACAAGTCAAGATTTTCGCGAAAAATAAACGTAAATGAACAAAGCATTCATTGGTTAAAATACAAGTGCTCACTTTTATCACTATAAATCAAGATGAGATACATGAGATATACCTGACCAAAATGGATAAAATGAAGCCTAGTAAATATTAATTCCTTTTCTACATAACTAGGGAGCGATTTAACCAGGAAATCTATCCCCTAATATTTTCGTAATTTTTCAAAAAATCCCTGGCTGATTCTTTAATCTTCCTGAAAATTGCATGCACTTGTTCTTTCTACATAAACGTATAGAGTTTTCAGCAAATAGTTTTTTCTTAACGTGATTGAAAGCGTTTAATTACATTAATTAGTCAGAAATCCTCGACAAAAATGCTAAGTGTTCTTATCTGCATTGTTATCAAACCTCTCCTACGGTTTCCATTGTATTGGGAGCTCCTTATGAGAGCCATTGTTTTCAATTTTAAACGGTTAGATCTGAATCGCGAACGAAATTCGTTTTCGTGCTATATGGAGCGAGTGAAGATTGCTGGCGTAACAGAATGCACAGCACGTGCGCCTGAATTAGAGAACTAAGGTTCATTATTTCCAGCTTTTTTTTGGAAAGAAAACAAACAATAAAACCTATAATCAGACGTGTTCTATTTTTATCATTTTCATTATACTATTAACAGGTTCGAGCCGAAATGACTATTATCCCATCCACGTTACTCTCATTAAAAACAATAAAAAAAGAAAGTTACTCACCACCTCTTCAATAGCAGGCAATTACCGAATTCACAAAGAGCAAGGACAGTTTACTCACCTGGAATGGTAGAAAAAAAGCTATTAGTTCAAAAGTACGTCGAGAAATACTATCACCAAAATTACTAAGAGAGGAGGAAAAGGACAACATATAGGATAATTTTATATCACTGACCATTTTTCATACCTTGTTGCAAGAAAATATATTTTTCAGGTAGGCTATTTTATAAGCAGTTACTCAATATTAATCAACTCTATGGTAAGATGCGACGGAAGAGATGGACGGAAATCAAAGTATTTGAAGTATGATTTAACTTTATCTCGATAGATAGAGGACACCAAAACAGGCATTACGCAGTTAGGAATTGACACCACAAGAAAAGAAGAACTATGCACCTTAGATTAGAGTTCTGCGTACAATTCCATGAATACATACACCCGAAGACAAGAAGTACAAATATGGTCTATTTCCCGAATTTTAAGCAGATAGTACGCAAGGTATTTTTTGTCGCTTTTTATTGATGCACTTAGGAAATAATTTTACAAATACAGCTTCTCCTCACGTATATACGAGAGGGATTTCAATCCTTCATGACGAACACTAGCACAAATTATGGCATTCTGACTGCTCGAGTGATATTTTGCCTGGGCGACGAATGCTCTTGCCAGTGGACTGAAGTCCGAAGCGGGAAGAGAAGGTTTCGAATGTGGATGGGCATTTTTTCCCTCGACTCCCCCGCAAACTCACGAGCCTCTCTACCTTTCTTACCGTCCTAAGCCGCGGAAGGCAGTAATTAATACTCATATTCCCTCCTTTCACTCGCCAACTCCATCCTTCGCTCTCGCACTTTTAAGAGCGCGCTAGTTGGCTAACGGCCGCCGCCGCGGCGCGGGAAAACACGCAACTCCCATCATGCACCTCTCTCGGGGGGGATTGCCACATGCGACGACAGCGCCTCTACCGCCAGGCGCGACCTCCACCGACGGCGGGCCGGATTGCGAATCCACAGGTGGCATGGTGGAGAGGGGACCATCACACATTGCCGCAGAAGAAGGGAAAATTTCTCGCGCACCAGCTAATTAGTGCCTCATACTCTGAGAAGCAACTTGGCGGCTGCAGTTTAAGCGCCACCTCTCGCCAGGGATTGCGGTGCGGGACAACAGATCAACTATAATGAGTGTAGCCTAGGTAATGACCAATAATATAAATTTTAAGGGATTTAGCGAACGGAAAATACTAGTTTCTCAATTTCCGGTCAACTCACGATGATTTCAGTCACTAGCTAAATTTTCTAAAAGGTAAATGAAGCATATAGCTAGGAATTTATATCCCTAAATACTTACGAAGTGGAAACTGTAGAAGATCATTTAAGTTTTATTAAATTTTTTAAAGATCAACTTCAGCAAATCAAGCATAAATGTTGAACTTACACTCATAAAATTGCAGGTGGATAACTACATTACTGGTTTCTGGTATTAATTCTTTTAGAAACTAAAATTATACTCGAAGCAGATTTAAATACAATACTTAATCTTGTTTCCACTCACAGTGCAGTCAATTAATAGGATAAGACAAAGTTTTCATTACGGTAATTTCACTTCATAAGCACTGCATGCCGAAAGAAAGGGCGAAAAGCTTATCACCGCCATCAACTGGAGATCGTAGAATCATCTATATCCCAGTTTCAAAGCTTTTTGAATTAATGTACCGTCAAAAGTCTTTCCTCATTAAATTGAATAGTGCACTTGACCTCAAACTTGAATTGCCATATCAAACATAGCTTTGTAAAATATATTATATTATCATCGGTAACTGCAGAAAATGATTCAATTTTATACATTTAGTGGTGATTAAAGGAAAATTTAGGTACATAACGCGGAGAAGCTTATAGGTATTATGGATTTCGACCGAAGTAATTTAGCGTCCTCTTTACGGGCGGAGGGAAACGTTCCCGTGCACTTGCTAATTAGAGCCTCCATTCTCTCCAGTAGTTACACGACCACCTAACATAAGTTTTAAGCACCAGGCCTCAGTTTAGATCGCTGTGCGGACCAGACGGTAAGTCAGTCATAATGATCCGAGGCCATCGATTACTTACAATAAATATCGTTGAATATTTAGCGAATGAATAGCGCTAAAGTATAAAGTTTTATCCACCTCGAAACCTTATTAAGTCCCCTCTAAAATAATATAAAAAATATGAATTTCGGATAATCCAGAACTTTTCATTGAGTAGAGAGTACTATGTTTCGAATGATAGAAATACGATAAAAAATTGACCAACCCAAATTCTGGCTACCAACTTTTACCTAAGTCGGTATATTTTATAAAAGTCGTCTAATAAAATTACTGCATTATTTTCACGTCTAAAATTTAGTTCTTTCAACTCATCTACGAATATGCATTTTACACTCTCAGTTTTTGTGATATTCCGAATGGACTAACTTCGAAAAGCAATCAAGCATGACTGTTGAGAGAATTTATACATAACTCTACAACAATGACGAGAAAGTGAGAAGTGCACTTGCTAATTTGAGTCTCATCGTCGCAGTAGTAATTTGGCGGCAGCAGCTTAAGCATCATGACTTAGAGCGCACGATTGGGCGCATTCAACCATATTAGGCGATATGAATTGAGAACTCTAATGATGTTGAAAATATTGCTCTTGAGATATAGCGAATGCATAACGATAGTTACCCAATGTAAGCTCAATTTTCAAAGATTTAAGTTCAATGTTAACACTTCTAAATGGTAAACAACGCTAATTACCCTCTGCATTGAAAATATAATAAAAAAACGTTGTCGTTGCTTTAGTTGACAATCGTAATTAAGGCCTCAAAAAAATCATAATCCTAATATCAGCCTAATATCAGCATTCTATGAACCTATTTTTTGCATTGGCCAAAATTAGATGAAATCGGTAAATTAACACGCATTATTTAGATTTATAACGACAGAATTGCGTAGGGGGGATAAGCTCAATATATACGGCCAGCAAAAATTCAAATCTTCCGACAGCTTTGGAATGTATGTCATCGGTTAAAATAAATGGATACAGCTGTCATGATATCTCGTGGAAATCACACCATTATGACGAAGGAATTTTAATTTCTTGAGAAGAATTGACATGATTATTTGTCACAATTAATATTAGGATACGTTTGAACAACGCGGAATGACCAAGTTTTGCAGGGTAATGGGTTAATAAAGGCAAAAAAAAACGTGGGATAAATGATTGAAAGCATTGAACAAACACTTGGAACCAGTTTCCGTAATTGCTCTCTTCCTCTCTGTGGCACTTTCAATGTCTGAAATGGCTGGGAATGTGGGATATTTTACGCTTTTCAATATTTCTTGCGCTCATTTCTTGCATGGATGCCAACGATACTTTGACGCAAGAATTTACGGCAGCGCGAAACCATAACGTGGAGACACGAAAGAAGTATTTTATACTAAAAAACAAATTTGCCGGATTATAAATTCAAAGAAGCATTTTTATTTAATTGAAAAAATACGCAATGAACCCTCGATACACGTTGCAGAAGCAATGTTCATGTTGTATGACGTCAACATAAATGGAATAAAACGGAAGCAGAATTACGCGGCCACTAGTATTTGTAATCCGAACATTACTTCATTATTCCAGACATATTTATTCAGATAATCATTTCATTAGTCTCTGTTCGTTTATTTTCTAATAATGATGTATTTAAATTCATTAAATCTGCTGTATTCAAACGTTAAAAATCAAAAATGGAGGTGATACCATCCTGGGGTTAGGGCTAAAATAAGAAAAATCGGCTACATTTCATAAGTTCATCTATCGTACACTATATATTTTTCTACATTGCGTAAATCATTCATATCAAAACGGTTTCCCGAAGTATTGATCACCGTGGTTACTAAGAAGGTCTTAAGTATTTTTGACAGTGAATGAGCGTATTGCCCGCATATTTCACTCATTTAAACGATATTTGGGGTGTTTCTTTCGCTTTTTGAACCACTTATGGGAACATGACTCGGAAACATGTGACACAACTATGTTCCCACCCCACCTAATTACCCGCTTGATGAATTCAAGCGCCAAATCGACTCGTATTTAAGTATTTATAGAAGAATTGAGCTCCACGTAGTATCTAGCCTTAATTAAGAAATATTGAACGGCTTTAATAAGAAGGCAAAGACTATTATGAAATCATAAAGGAGCGAACAACCTCGTCTTCAGCCTAATGGGTGGGTAAAATCATCTTCCTACGGCATATTAAGGCAATTCGTCTGTTTGGATTGTACTTTATTTCAAGGTAAATTCTTTATGAGAATTACTATTAATTCTTAATGAAAGAGGGAAAAAATTTCGAGAATGATACCGATAAAGAATTTTTGTGTCATGTATTTTTATGTATAACACTTGGTATTTATTAAAATAAATTAAAGGGGTATTTTACTTCCTTTGAGCAGCTCTTTTTTAATTAATTTAATCAGCTATTTTTAATTTTTTTAATGCTGTACAGATTAAGTACACATTTATTAAAATCTACTGGTTTTGACCTTGTGATAGAGCATACCATCAAATAATTATTTATAAAATTATGAGAGCTTACTTTATTCATTTATTCTTAAATGTCAGTCGAAAAAGTGAGTATTAATGGAAAAAATGCAAATAATTTATAAGCAACAATAATCTAAGCAATATGTTTAATTTTTGCTACATCAAATTCATTTTTAGCGCCGTAACGTGGTGATAATGATGGCAATAAAAATGGCCGAAAAAACTTTTGCTAGCTGATCAAAGTCGATGGACAAGGACTTTATAAAATTACCACAAAACGTTTCAACATGCCTGCAGTCATAGAGACCGCAATACATTTAATAAAATAATGTACCCACACCACCTGAAAATCGAGCAAGCAAAGGTGTAAGCAAGGTTAAAAAAAGCCAGCTCACTAAAGAATTTTGCTGCCATTGCATCCCTTTTGGTTGTCGCTACATTCACTTCCATTGCGCCAACATTGGTGAATCCAGCAACGCATTTTTCTTCGCGGTTAGGAAATCCGATGCAAGTATTAGCCACGGATTACGCAGGCTAATCCGAGGGCAATCCTCCCCGGCACATCCGGCACCAATAATGCTAATCACTCTCCCGCAATTCCTACCAAACGCTCACCGTAAAGGCGATCTAAGGCCTTAGCTATGCGAAAGCTTCATTCTAAGATAATGTTGGCTGATGTTGAATGAACTGCACTAAGAAATCGATGGAAAAATTCCGAGAGGCAGTTTCCCTGCCTAAAACATTCTCACTGCATTCGACCAAAAAGAAGCAATCTTCCGTACCTTAAACTCCTGCATTTGTGCCATATAGCCATGTGCCATTTTTAGATACGGAAATCATGAGAAAGTGACTTTGAAGTATCAAATTATGGGATAAGATTTTAAAAAGGACGGATAAATTTTGCGCGAATGTGTGCTCAAAGGTTTTCGAATGGAAAAAATATAAAAGAGGGCTCGATGTCTCTCCATAATATTTCATTGAATTCCAGAAAACGGAATTCTCGAATGCTATTCTAGGATATGGATACAAAAATTAATTAAAAATGAGAAAATTGCCATTATCACACATTTCCAGAAAAACACCTGCTGTCGAAGATTTCCAAGAGGAGTTTCCAACAACCTACAAAAGAATAAATCACTTAAACTTACTGAGACAGAAGGAATGGAGTTAAGTTCTGATGTTATCGTTAAAAGAATTACTGCAGAGTGGTTTTGTAAAATTCGATCACTGGCTAATGTGAAACGTGAGGTGACCGAATAGGCGTATAGCTGGTGAGATTTATTCAGCTGTTAGATTGAACACTTAATTGAGTCAAGGAATGAGAAATATTATGGAAAATATCCACTCCGCAAGGAAACGAGAGCATTAAAACTGGCAAACCGTTCCAAGTAATATATGACTAACAATTCAGCGATTGAGAAAATAGCCGCAATCATGCAGTCGTGGAACGATCAATGACGTGATCAGACTTATCTGCTAACGAAGAGACTCGTGCATCAAGAGTCCGACGACGTGAAAATAATTAGTTTCCGACTAAATTAAAATTTGTACTGGCATCTGATGACTGGAATACGAAGAAACACATTATAATAAAATCATTCAATAGACACTGTGACTCAATAAGGAAATATAGCAAGACATAGCATGCAAGACGCTGAGAGATTGAGAAATAAAAATTCTATGTGTTTTTCTGAAATAAACGAAGAAAATAAGAGATTACATGATTGCATAGTGATATATATTTATAGTTGACTGAGAAGAATATTGTCCTTTGTCACCCCACCCTGGTGGCCGTAAAAATAATTTCTTTTTCCGGTAATATCAAGTCAATATACTCTTTCATCGATGCTTTCTTTAGGAGCTTTTATCTTTACACCTGCTCGCTCGACAGCGCGCTAAACCATTTGTTTTTGAATTCCTATAATATTTCTTTTACTGACAATGGAAAGTATTATCCAACTGAAGTAAGTATGGACTAAGTCCTACCAATGAGTTATTGCATATACCGCTTTTTAAACCAAATATTCAGATGTAACCAATTAAATTGCTTTGGTATATATTTTTAATAATGAATAAAGCATTATCGACATTCAGTTAATCATAAAAAAGCCCAAAAATTACTTATTACGAGAAACGCTTTATTTACCAAATCTTCCGGCGAACCAAACGGCGAAACTTCCAGATCTCCAAAAAATTTGTCCAGATGCGCCACTACTTCCAATTCCAATTCTAAGTGCCCATCCCACACTTAGTATAATACACATGACCTGATAGCTTCTGAAAAAGGTAAAAGCAATACCAAGTGGGTGGCTGAAATAAATTCGGGAAATCATAGACGTCATAAGTTAATAAATAAATTGGGATATAATTGAGAATAAATAGATTATAATATTAAATGTAGTCAGAGGCACAGAGAGGCAAAAATATTTTGCTTCCTTCTAAAATAAAAGAATGGGCGGTCACTGCAGGTAGATTTTCATTGCAATTACTTTTTGCAAGAAGGCATCCTGTAAACTACGCAATTTCATAGCAATATCACCCCTTGCAAAACAAATACCCAGTGCCCACTAACTCACTCCGCTCATACTCCATATAATATGCATAGCCCGATAGCTTTTAGAGAGGGTGTATGCAGTGCCAGGCGATCCGCGAGAAAGGAAGTTGTGTGCTCGGAAAAATATTTCCTGCGAATGGGTGAGAGGGAGGGGGTAGGGCGCTGCGAGGTGCAGCGCGCGGCCGCGAAGTAATTAAGGACAGAAATGCTGTCCGCGCGTGAGAAATAAAAACAGCCACGTATAGGGAAAGACGATAAAACGAATCCGGTGCATGGCAGTGGATGCGACGATATAACTGGAGCAAATGATAGGATGTGGGAGAGATTGGCGGTTTTGCGTCCCGCCGGGAACAAGGGAACATGGGAGGCAAGGTGCGGGTTGAAGGGAAGTAGGGGTGGGGGGAACGGGTGGAAAGACACGGGGCTGTGGAGTGGGGGTTAAAATGAGTACGGAAGGCAGAAAAAGTAAAAAAAATGAAAGGAGAAGGAGGGGGAGAAAATTGTGCGGAGGACGTAAAGGAGAGTGCGAGGAGGGAGGGGTGGAGGGGAAAGAGAGGGGTGGGGGAAGTATGGATGAAGATGGGGAATTGGGGTGGGGAGACTTGGGTGAGGATGGGAGGAAGGGAGGAAAGGGGAAAAGCTGGGGTTTTATGTACGTGCTCTGGTGTATAATTCGCTTTGTTTTATGACTTTGTGCTGAAATGACGACGGCCATCTTTGTTTGACCTTCCTCTCTCGGAGGGAGAGTTGGCGATGAAGAGATGGAACGAAAGGAAAAAGTGAAGCAAGAGAGAATGAAGTAAAAGTGAGAGTGGAGAGAAAGGTTTTGGAGTCCAAAGGCGGAATGAGAATGCTAAAGAACCAAGGGCAAGACGTCGCTCGCTCGTAACAGAAAGGTCAGCACGTAAATAACAGGTGGAGGTACTAGACACCAAAAACTTACTCTTATTGAATAAAAATACTCCTAAAATTCAAATTATTCCGTAGTTTATCAATCAACAGGCATCCAGGCTATTTAGCATTCTTTCCGAAAAATATGGCAGAATTGACAACACGACAGGCGAACGAAGTATGTGCAAGCACGTCAAATGATCATTCACACGAAAACAGCCTATGATTAGGGTGAAATTATTTAAATAAGTATTTCAGAATACTTGATAATTTGTGATGATTTTACAGCATGCAATAAAATAAATAGAATGTATGGTGACTAATTACTAGCGGGAACAATTATTCACCCATAATTTCATTCAGCACTCGAGAAAATCAAATAATGGCTGACTATAAAGTTTCATAGTAAGTATGACGGTATCCCTGAATATCTCTGACTAATCCTACACGGCACAGGTTTGACAACACGATAGGCAAACGAAGTACGAGCAAGCCCGTCTAAGAATCGAGTGGAAAGAGAATTGGAGCAAAGGAGAGGAATATAAACGTACTTACTACATGAAAATCTTGAAATAAATACGTAAAATATTTTTTCAAATAAATTTATTTTCTCCACATATATCTTGACTGGAACACCAGCATTAGCTGGTAATCAAATATCGACAAATAGAATACATTTACAAATATTTGCTTGTTACTGCATAATTTTAAGTAAAACACGCCATCAACAACACGGCAAAGGTTACGATCTGCTATCCTTAGAAAGAGTAAAATTCATGCAATTTCAAAAGCGTGTGCATTGTACTTCGAAGAATATTGTAAGGAGTTACGTATGGTCTCATTGCTTAGGGGTAAACAGAGTAAGAATGACATAAAAACCATCACCACAAAGATGAAACCTTCCAGGAATGGTGTAGATTCCACTCTCAAGCAAGTAAGTGCAACGCACAGGGTGATGGGAGAGGGATCTGTAAAGGGTTACAAATCACCCAACCTAATTCTAGATGCATAACTGCTCTAAGGCTGAAGTCTTTATATTAGCTGCTTTTCATTTACACTAGATCCACTAACAAAGAGATCCATACATCAAGAGTCCAATGATGTGAAAGTAATTTCAGATGATATTAAAATTTGTAATTGCAACTGAGGACTGGAATACGGAGAAACTCATTGTAATGAAACCCATGACGAGACTCACTTCCGTCTAAATTTACGTTAAGGAACGTCTTTTAAATACCATGGAGGCGACAGAACGGGAAACACTGAATCGGCATGTACATGATAAAACAAATTTGGGACGGATGAATAAGTAGTAATCAACCCTTCGTTTTCACTCAGTTATAACTGTATTTTATCTACATTAATAATTTAACGCAATATGTGTTATGGTATCAATCATTGAATATTTTGAAACCAACTCCAATTTGCAATTACACCTTTTAATGACCTCTCGAGGAGCCCTAAAGGATGGTGTAAAATTTAGTTGGAGGATAGTGAGGCGAGAAAACCATTTAAGACAAAGTAGTCTGAATCCGAGTGATCAAGGGTGAAATATTTTTTTAGAAAGTGAAAATCGCCTGCTTTCAGTTGCGTTCAGACTCCTCCAAGTTACGCTTACAGAGAAAAGACCACCGACGATAGCCTTCCCCTTCTTATTAGAGAGGTCTGTTTGTAGCAATATTTAATGTAAGATCAGAAGAGATGGTGGTAAATATCCTTAAGCCCAATGATGGAATGAATAAAAAGAGATAAATTAATTAAAATGAAGATTGGTGAAGATTGAATAGAGCAAAGAAAACAAAATCGCCCAGACATATAAAGATGCACTTGTGATGCCATTGCTTGGTATCCTTCCCTACAGATGGAGTGCTGTCTATAACGGAGAATGTCACCCATGATGCACACGCATTATCCTTTTTTTATGAAAAAATCTGCTTAAATTTGATTGATAATTGCCCAAATCTTTCAGCAGAATTGATACTCAAAATATAAATATGATCAATTAGACATCTAATTTAATTACAAATGTTCATTTATATTGAAACATGAGAAATTTATCTGGGAATGATTATGAAGTGCTAATGAATACGATTTTCCTTACAATTGAAAAGCTTATAATACCCAAATCTTCAATTCCTTGTTACCTCCCACGTTACGGTAGCTGAAGACGTTACCGTGGAGTTTCGAGTTTTCTTTAATTTTTCAATACATCCAACGGATACACAAACATACAATCAATAGGTATGGAAACAGGGTTCCTACATTAGCCAGCTACACTAGCCAGCTATAGAATTGTCAATAACCCGTGCTGCTCTTTAGGCACCAGCCAACACGTGTGCGGGACATAAACCTGCTAAACGCGGCAAGGATAACGCGAGTATAAGTAGTAAGTATGCCCTCTTTTTTGCATTTCATATTATACAAATTTATATAATTTTACCTTGCATCGTACTCTAATGGAACAAGATTCTTAAAATACTTTTTTTTCCTTGACAGACATCTATTTAAGCGAAATACCTAACTTCATGACACCGCATAGACGTTGAGCTTCTAATAAAAATATTTCATTTTTTCGAAGCTCCGCATAAACCGCAGGAATTGTATGCAGATCTCTCAGAAGTATTTTTCACAGGTCAATTCTCTCATAATTATTCCACTCCTCCACATTTGTTTTTTTTCACGAAAGGTGTTTAAGATATTTGTTAGGCGATTTCCAAAGCCTTGCTCAGCCGATGATTACATTCCACCTTTATCGTCAAGCAGACAAAGGTTTCGACAGCCACCTTGAGAACGACCACCAATCTCCAAGTTTAGACTTGGATCCTAGGCCATAGAGCAACATTAGGACAGCATATGAAGGAGCAAATTACAGCAAATGTACCCAGTCGGTGAACGCCTCAAGACTACTTTAACTGTTAATGGCACTGTAAATTTTAAGCCGTTTTTCCCTTCTCAATCACATTAATGCTTCACTCTCTTTGGCGACCGATTTTTGCTTTTTCAATCTATATATTTGTTAGTTTATTCTAATTTTTTATTTTAAATCGTGTAAAATATATTAATGCATGAATACAGGATTAACGTTAAATATATTAGCTGGATTTCAGTTAAATAAAAAACACTGAATTTAACTTTTGATCCTTCACAAGTGCCAAGAGAATGGCAAAGATTACTATGGAATTGCTAAAGTGCTCCTATCATTATTATTATCAGGAATCTCCAAATCATGCTACAGAGGATAAAATCGCTACACCGGGTATTCAAATCAGAGTTAAGGGAATTAATTTAATTCATAAATTATGAGGTAGTAATTGATAATTATTCCATTTTTTCATTAAAGAAACTGTTGGAACTTACTGCACGCGAAGTAATGGTGAAATATTCAAGTTCACATGAATCAACTCCTCCATTACAAGCTCAAGGGGATAAAAAAAATAGACAAACCCATTCATCTCCCGACGAAATGCATCCAGATCTCTGATTTCATTGAAAATTATCTCAAGAGGATCATAAAAAACATATCATCATTGTAATTTCTTAATGCATTCACCACGACACCTTTGATACCTTACATATCATCGAGAGAGCAAGCGAGAGAAGGAAAGAAAAAATGGATACCTCCATACTTGCCCATGGGTCCGACCGCTCCACTTCAAATCATGGCTTGCGAGCCGGACTTCGCGGTAAATAATGTCGCAGTAATTCATCCGACGAGAGAGGGAGACGACGAAAAAGATGGATGATTGCCCCATTCCACGAGACTCGTTTAATGCGTCCACGAGGAGGACGCACTCTAACGGCCGTCCGAGTAGTCAACACGCACACACACTTGCCCGCGCGCGCGCAAACATATGCGGAGCGTAAATCATTTGAGCGCAACGCTCCTTCCTTCACCCTTTTTTTTGTTCATCGTGATATGGGCCCGTCCTTTTGAGAACCTCTCTCTCTCTCTCTCTCACTCCTCCCACTTACACGATCCGAATATCATTCGCCCCAGTTGCCGGAAACTGGCTCGGGATGAATGGGCATGCGTGGGACGGGTAGTGGGAGGGGGGAGAGAAAATATAATAATAATAATAAAAAACACAAAGGTTTCCTCTCTTAACCCACCGTACCTCCCCAACCCATCAGCTCCTTAAAAAATCCAGCCACTCTTCCCCTTATTCATCTACAGAATATTTAATCCCCCACTCCTTTCCCCCTTTTCGTCCCACCTCCTCCCAGTACCCCCCTCCGTCGCCCTACCTCATCTCACTCCAGCCCAACCCATCCCAGCACTTCGCTCAATCCGAGAACCAGTCAGCCTCGCAATAAGCCCCGCCCATCCCCGCTGATATCACGTGCATCCGACAGCCGAGCAACCCAACCAAATCAGATGACGCCCTCGCTTACAGAACTCGGCCCCCCTTACTTACCCCCATTCCCGCCCTACTCAGGGAAAAAGTAGGGGGCTAAACCCTTTTCCTACTCCTCCACACCCTTTAAAACTACCGACCCTTGACCCATAATTCACGTTGTACCTTGGGGGGATTATCCGAGAGTAGCCATCATCTCGTCCACATAAACCCCTCCAAACTGGTTCATTTTCTTGCTCGTCGTCTCCCCTCTCCTCTACGCCCTCCCCTTCATTCAGACTTATCCTTTCCTCAGTAGCATCTTCCTTGCCCACTGCAGTTAAAGACCCGCTATCATCTTCGTGGCGAACGAAAAGGTCTAGGGAAGAGGGTAGAGCTATTGCACGGCCTAGGTCGGTAGTTTTATCCTTAGATGACCACATGAGGGATTCGGGTTCAAATCTTAGATAATCTAAAAAAAATTCAGAGAAAATTCGGCCTCTACTATAGGTTTCGAAGGGAAACAAGGACCCGCCCACAGTACAGGACGCTAGCAGAGCAGGATTACCCCGTAGGCTAGGTTCGAAAGTGCTCGATACCAACCAAGGCAAAAATATGTCGGAGGACATAAGGGAGTAGATGAATGGAAAACGGTCATCATTCCAAGCCCCTTAGCTATTTACCTGTTTTCTAATGCAACCGTATATTTTTAAGAATATAATCCTGAATAAAACACCCATCTATTTAAAATTCCACACTTTTGAGAAAGAAAAAGGTCAATCTTCACCAAAGTTTTAATGTTCTCATCAGGTTCGAGTATTAGTAAAAAAAGTTATATAAAATGTAATTAGTAGGCAATTACTTTATGAAGATCATCTGGCATCTAAAGAGATAGCCGTAAATAATTAAAACATTATTCCATTAATCAGAATATTAGCCTTAGGACTCATAGGCGGATCTAGGGGGAGCACCGGGGCCCTTAAACAATATGCAAGATTTTTTAATACATTCCCATTATCATTGCGTTCGTTTTTTATTACGAATTATCCTCGTGCCCCCCAGAAAGAAATCCTGGATCCTCTCGTGTTAGGACTATAAGTTTTAAACCGTATTAAATTTAAAAACTTATTTTGAACGATTAAAACGAGAGAATTTCAATGATTTGGTTGCACTTCTAATTAAATTGTTAATCCACTTTCTAATTTAAAAATGTGCATGTAAACTTTAAAAATTATCTGAATATTTTTCGATTTTATCCTTCTCTTTCACTAAAACTTACACTATTCCAAAATTTATTTATACAATGTTTGTTTTCATAAAAGCCATGCAACGTTCTCGCCAATACTAAAAGTATCAATTCTCCTGAATAAACGAAGTCTAAATTAACCAATTAGCCCCTTTCCTAGCCCTAATTGAAGAACTAATTTTTAGTCTAATGATGCTTGGCAAAATTTAACTCGAAATATACAAAATCACCAACTTTAGTCCTCACCCTGCTTAGAAATTTGATTCAAACCATGTTATTTTTTTCTTTTGGCAGCATTCTCGGAACATTTCGGCCGCTCAAGTTCCCGGGCGTAGAGATTCAAGCGATGCCCCAGCACTGTTTCGTCCTCGACGCTGATAACCGCATGTCTTTCACACGTGCACTGAGGGCTCAATTTATGGCCCGCGGAGCCGCTCTTGTCCCCACCAACCTCCCAGCCGTTCACCTCCACCCCCCCCCCCCCCCACGGAGGCCGTAACTCACCGCTCTCGCGTGAGCATATTCCATCCACGAAAGGTGGAGTGCGGGATGGGGGGGGGGGGCAAGAATGAGCCACCCACGCCCCCGTTTCGGCAAATATGCTCTCCACCCCCCTCGCGAGGAAAATCTCCAGACATGTCGGGCGATAAAATTCCGAAGAAGCCACTCCGTCGCAGGAGACAGTGCACGAAGAAACTGCGGGCAAGACGCAAATGCATTGGACAATAATAACGGCACAAAGGTAGACGTAGGGAACGGCTACAGAGCAATCATCCATTTTTTTCCATCCTTCCATGCAAGTAATTTGCACTTCGATCACTGATTGTATGCGCAACAGAAAAATCTCACTATCTGGAATGCAAATATTGTTGGTTGACATATCGAGAGATTATCGAGCCTCAAGTTCTTCGGAACATCGTTCCACTATCGGCGGGAGGAACATGACGAGGTTTTTCCCGGCGACAATTATGGAGAATAATTCACCGGACTCCCGGATTAGAATGTAGATAACCATTCAGCAGCAAGAGAATAATTATTAATTAAATACAGTCTTCTTATTTTAATCACAATTGTGCACTAGTCAGCGGTGAATCCTAAAGGGGTTAGAAGAATCATTAAGCTCCAAAGAAGAGAAAAGAACGAAAGAAAGGAATTGAAAAATCACCTGCACCTGGGCTCGAATTGGGATACCCCAATTTACCTATCCATTCCAATATAAGATTACAGAGGCAAACTTCTACGTTGTGAAGTCGAATAGCTTCAGAAAAACAAAAAGCGCTCAATATCGAATTTAGCTGAAGTAATATCACGAATCCTGCATGAAGCTACAGCTCTTTGATTTCAGGTGGGATAAAAGACGTTAAGATCGAATATAGCAAATTCAGCAGCATTTAGATTTTTTACATCTTAATCAGAAATCTATCAACCAAGCGGTATTTTCACCATCGTACCAGGAAACATTTAGGGTTAATTGGCAACATTCACGTATTTTTTATCGAAAATATACTTACATTTTCATACACGGAAAATATCTGATATATTATCATTATCTACTAAGTCCATCAAGTCTATGAGGAAGTGTTTTCACATATCATACACGGTAACCTCAGGTATAACTTTAATGACAATTCTACTGTGGAATGACGAAAGGAGATCATGTTGAAAACGAACTTCTACTGATATTTTAAAATATCAACTGACATTGTGACATGGAGCATAGATAGAGGAATATGCCCAGTTCTCTGAGAGAACTCATCCTAAGCGAAATTTTCTGATCTGACATTTTTTAACTTATGCAGTTTTTCTTTGTAGAATTGAAAATGATATTTCAATTTTCACATACTTCACAGAAATTCCCGACCACGATTTTTAATGTGACATCATAAGCATAACCTACATGATGACAAGGTTTTGTTGATATCATGACTGGCTATAGAGGTGAATAAATAGGGACAATACTGAGGGAATTTTTATTTACTGTCAAAAGGACGTCTCATGTCGGACTTAAATTAGAATTCTGACGAAAGGAAACAATAGGAAACGAGGAACAAAAACTAATATATTTTATAAATATTTTTCAGACTGAATTTAGTGGAAAACTAATATATTCATAAAATTAAGCTACATTTTATTGAATTAAAAAAAATTGTAATATCTTCAGCACGAAAACAAAACAAAATGCATTGAAAACGTGCATGTGAGTACATTTTTGTGGAAAATTATCAGTAATTTTTATTTTATCTGAGGACCATCCTTCTCGAGCGAACAGAATAAAACGGTCTCACCTCGTCCCGAGTCACTTGGTCGTGAGTGCCTCTCCCCGGCTCGAGGAGATGTCTACGGGGTGGAAATGAAGGCGGCTGGCCGGAGGCGGAGGAGGGCCCCTCGGGCCCGAGATTAGGGTGCGCCCGACCCGCGCCACCAAGGTTAATCGCGGCGCTGGGGGTGAAGGGCTGGGGGTTGGGAGGGGCGGAGGATGTGGAGTGGGCCGGGGGGAGGAGAAAAAGGAGGAGGAGAAGCACGGGTCTGAATTGTTATGCAGACGAGCGCGTGTGCGATGCGTGAGTCACTATTGTGGTGTTGAGGGGTGGAAGACTTTGGAGTGGGAGGAGGGAGGGGAAGGGGGTGAGAGGCAGGGGGATGGCCAGGAGGAGGGGGGGGGGCAGATTAGTTGTCCTCTGAGCCAAACAGGAGGACTCTCGAACAGGAGGATCAGATAAGAAGGGAATCTTAGAAACCTAGAAGCTCCCGTCCCATTGACAGGCATAGAAATAAAGCGGCTCCCGCTATGCACCCTGAGGGATACATGATCATATAGTATTTCCGCTGAGTTACCGAAAGTCAAAGTTTGCCCTCTTCATGGTCCCTATAAAAATATATGTTTATTCAGGGGAATTCGGTCGGCATTCAGTTTTTTTGTTCCTTTCTTCCGGGGTAAGATTAACTCAAAATTGCTAATGCTCAAAATTTGGATTCGATCCTGGGAAAATAAAGTTACCACCAGTGTCGACTTCTTTCCTAAAAGAGATATTAAAAAGTCAAACCACCCAAACTGATGTTTATTTTCCAAATGTACTCAAAACCGGAAAATGATTGTGTGCCGTAAATAGATAGTTTCTCCACCTCAGGAGGTATTATAAAATGATACCCACGAACCATGAACACGAATTATTGATTTGACATATTTTTTGTTTGGTCATCTTCCTTTCTCAACTCGAAAACGCTCAATTGGCTTACAGCCAATCCCACATTATCGACGCTCTACAGCTTTTAAAATGGAAGTCATCCCAGTTCTGATAACTACACGCATCATCTCTCATTAATACAGCGTGAGCTAGATAACAAGTATCCTAGTTGAGCTTCACTTATGCATTCTCATAGGCACGCGCATAGGCAGGATGGAATTTTTATATTCCCTCCGATCGGCTGTGATCCAACGATCAACCGTTGCTCCGTCATCATATACCCAAAGAATATCGAATCAGCTACTATGAATTAACAACTATTTTCGCTGCCGGCCTCTTGCAGGTGTAAGTAAATCTGGTTCCCATATCTATCGCCTCGCTCGGAGAATAACAACTTTTATCGATCGTGAAAGAATCTAATCTTGGTTATGTTCGTCCATCCAATCTTCTTCTTCTTCCTTCCAGTATTAGGCTACTAAGCCTGTTTCGACTCCACATTGCCATCTTTTTTTTTGTCTTCCTATACTTCTCTTGGCAAATGGTTGATACTCCATTGCATGTTTTGGAATTCTTTCATTTGGCATTCGAAGTATATGTTCCTTCCATCTCTGTTTGTAGTCTTGCAGTTTGTCAGTGACATGCCTGGACACCCAGTTCATCTCTTATTTGAGTGTTTCTTATTTTATCCAATCTTGTGCAGCTTTTCACTGATCTTAAAAATTTCATTTTCGATGATTCCTTCTGCCTTACTTCATTCTTTTTTGGTACCTAACATTCTGATCCGTAGAGTACAGTAGGGACTGCCATCACTTTATAAAATTTTATCTGTGTTTCTTTTATTGTTCTGTTTTTTAGAGTTCTTCTAGTTGTGCCAAATATTTTCTGAAAAGTGTTGACCTTATAATATCTTTTTCGTCGCCACATGTTATATCGCATCCTAAGTACTGGAAGTGCGAAACTTGCTCCAGGACTCGTCCATCCAATATCAGAGAGAAAATGTTTTGATTTCATATAAGGATATTTCTGATAAATAAGCAAAGTGAGATAATTGGAGGAGTATTTTTCATGCCATTAATTCATTAAGTAAAAATGGGAACTTTCACTAGCTGAGAATACTAATTTCTCTAAATTCTCATTTATTCCTTAATTAAATAGATGAGAATTTTTAACACTGGGGATATTTAAATCGATTCTTTTTCGACGAACTTTGGAATCCCAATGCTTTTCAATATTTTTATTTCATTTTTAATTCAATCCTCGTAGCAACAGGTGAACTCATGCATCTACTCAAAATACATCAGTATTTACAATTCACGGAAGGAAAAACGCTATGAAACTCAGCATAAAACATAAACCGTGGCGGCTTCATTCTAGTCTAAAACAGTCAATAGATATAAAATATGAAGCACTGAAAAAGTGAGGGAAATTTTCCATGAAGATGGTCAATTCAAAATACTTTAAATAGATAAAAATCTGAGAGGGTTCAATAAAAACAAGCGAAGTAGGAAAACATTCTTTAAAAATGGAGATATAGCAAAACCAATTTGCATATCCAATGGCTGAAATCATTGTACCCCAAAGAGAAGGCCGTAGCCAGGGGGGAAGGGAACAAGGGGGATTGATCCCCCCCCCCCCCCCCCCCCCGAAATGAAAAAAATTAAATAGATAGTTTATGCTCGCGTGGTGCTCACACGACGATATTATATAGCGGCGCAGGGACATCTAGTAGTCCAATGCGACTTAAGTCAATAATTATCTAAGCGAATTTGTAGGTGCAGTGTGTGTAGATGTAGTGCAGTGTGTGAAATAATAGCGCTGTGAATTAGTGGAGAGGTGAGTAACTTATGAGCCTCCTGAGGGACCGCAGAATTGACATCGACACCGAGGAGTTAATTCATTTGGTCGCTGCAAAAAAAGTCAGAAGGCTAAATTCAATTTGATAATAATATTTTTATATTTTCCTTCAAGGGTTTATAATAACTATGTATATTTAACCGTATTCTCTATTTTATTTATCTTATAAAAATAATTTTATTTTTGTCTACTATTCCATAAACCCCCCCGAAAATATTTTCTGGCTACGGCCTTGCCCAAAGATATTTTTCACTAAATCCTTTGATCTCTTTTTCCGTAGAATGTACCGGCATAACTGCTTTGGTGCTAAGTTCTACGCAAATTCGTCGCTTATTTCCAAGCTAAAATTTCCTGTGCATCTCTAGTTCATTAAATAATAATTATTCGCAAGTAGTCAAAGAATTACATTCATAAATCATCACTTTATTTATCACAGAGTGATATAAACTTAAAATATGCCACAGATGAAATTATATTATTTACACTCTTCTTCACACAAAGAATTTACACTCCAATGCTCCAATTTATGTTTCAATTACGAAAAAATTTTACACAATTATCACTAGTTTTGCCGGACACATGTAGTCACACTATATATTGCACATAAATCGGTACAAGCAGTGCTGGAGGGAAAAAAATGAGAGCATAAAAAACACGCAGAAACATTTCGTATTCATATAATTGCTCCTCGCGGGACCGAAATAAAAAACAAGCCGAGTTGGATCGTGATTTCCTTTCGCGATTGCCCAAAACAATTTTCATAACGGTTCGCCGAGGACGACATGAGGTCGCACCACGCGCGGGGCAGAGGAGGCGCCGAGAATGACAAACGCGGGGAACGGGCGCCAAAAGTCGGCGCGCGACACGCCGCCATGCGAAAGGAGAACTTGAACAGAAAAAAGTGACGGTGACGATGAGATGGCAGTAGAACTATGAGGAAATTATTCAGAGAGAGCCAAGCAAAGAACGCCGAACCGGCTTTTACTCCGTAAATACACCACGAAACGAGTATTTTCTTGAAAAATTCTCAAATCTGTCTTCCCCGTTTCCCTAGACTATCTATCGTCAAAAATGATGCTATCTACGACATGTTACATGTGAATATCATGACAATATGCACGAATGAATATGGTATTCATGCATACATAGCAGTGGCGTAACTAAAAATATACTTTGGGGGGGGATTAGATGACTTGGGGTGGCGACCCCTCTCTAAAAAGAAAGAAGGGAAAATTTTTGAAAAATGACATGCCTGGAAATATATTTTACATCATTTTGGCACTAAAAATTTACCTTTAAGCTGATGTAGTTATTATGTGTCGAAACTTTACTATAGTTTTATTTTTTTCCCTGAGGAATGGGGTGATCTATCCCCTTTCCTCCCCATACTTACTGCGAGCTACTGGAGCCATTCAAGGATTACCTAAAATGTTGATATAATATATGTATCCACAGAATTTGCTCACGAGTGTCACGAGTTAAAATTGATAAATTAGGACATTCAAAGAATGTTTCCCAAAAGTATGCTCCTACCGCTATTTGTTATATGTTTACTGAGTTAGTTTAATGTTTTTGTAGTTCTTTGAAGTGGTAAAATATTCTTCTACTGTTGGACCACCATCATCAGCGAGGTGTGAGTAAAGAGCATGATTTTCGGAGCAGTATTACATCGGCCGTTGGGCAAGTAAAGAATTTGTGCATATGTGTTGGTAATCATTTGATGGAAACTCTTTCGCTTGTCTCACGATAGTTTGTAAGCCAAGCCCACATATTCTACGATACCTTTAAGCGGTCGGTAATCTTTTAATTGCCTTCCCTTGGTAACCATTGAGATAAAATTATCGATCAGTAAAATACAAAACATTATTTGACATTTCCGCCTATTTTTCAGTCGTTTTCATCCTAAAGCTCCAACGCCATGTGGAATATTAATTACGTACATAGCCGGTGTTTTTTAATCAAAGAGAATATTCTGTTTAGTACCCGCTAGATGAAGATAAATTGTGAGTTTACTGGATTTAAACGTGTGCGGGAAATCTAGAACCTTCGTGGAACACTTTGTCGGCATTTATCTCAATCCTTGCGACGAGACTCTTTAAGTATGGTCGGCAAGATGGCGTCGAAAAAGAAAATGAATTTACTCCTCATAAAAATATCGGACTCCCTTATCCTCGGTGTATACCGATGAAGTGCATTCAATGCTTTTAGTGTCGCTCCACCGTTTTCAATATTGATATGTCCCGTTCTTGTAATAAATCACTCGCCGTCTCTTGCGGACGGCGATTGTATGAATAGCAATGGTTGCATTTAATTACTGCAGCTGGTTAACTCTCATCCGCAGCGGGGACTTATAAAATCAACGGGATGAGGGTAGGGGTTGGGTGTGCCTCAGGTAGGGGAGGGAGTCATTCTCCCTCCTCTCTATCCCCAACCCCTCTTCCCTTCCTCCGCGGCTCCTCCCCCTCCTCCCGCGGTCCACATTGACTCCAGAGTCACGTCTCCGGGCCCGCTTCCGTCCACGTGACCGCTTTGGCACGTGAGCAGTCGCGGAGCGGCGGCGTGGCTGGGTTGGGATGTCTCGAAGGCGTGGTGGACGACAAGGAGTGGAGGGAAGGATCCTTCGTGTTAGGGACCAAACATTCGCTTGGGGCTCCCTGGGGTGATTCTAGGGAAGTCACTCACTCTCTCCTATGGCGCGAGGTAATCTGAGATACCCTTTTCGGCGGACAAAAGTCGATTGTTTGATACCGTTCAAATTGCCCATAAACAATATTTGTGAGTTTTCTTATCGTTTGAAGATTTTCGCAGCTCATTTTGTCTATCTTAGGAATTCCTTTCGGGCAATGCTGCAAATAAATATGCCAGCCGCTGGATTTCCACACAGCATTTCCCGAAAGGAACGTGTAAGATTATATTTGAGAGGAAATATGATTCCATGGCAAAGGAAGCTCTTTGTCTTCTTTCACTGCCCATTTTACGAAATACCGGTACACTTTTCAGTGGCGGTTAGCAATGAGAACTTTATCCTGTTTTTTAGAGTTTTAAAATTGAAGTAACCGGCACTTTTCCCAATTTTTTAAAGTTCTCTCAATATATTTTGCAGCCTTACTTCTCAATCATCCATTAACCTAATTTCTAATGGTATAAAACGTCTTGGCTCTTAGTACAACGAGTTATAATGACAAATTTATTCAAACTATAAACCAGTTGATGTCATGTGATACGATATTAAGAAGTTATCCAAAGTTATCTCGAAAGAATTATCGGCCTTTAACTTCCATTTGCAGATACGGCGGCTTGCCGCATGGGATGCCCTGCTACTTCAGAGTTATTTCAAGTGTGAAAACATTTTATATTCGGCCGCAAGACGCACTTATGCTATTTTTTTAAGTCAGAAAGAACGATTTTGTCACAATTTATGTGATAGACCTTTTTGTAAAACCATATAATCAGTTTTATTATATATACCACCCCAGGCCATCTCATCCACCCAAAGCATATTCCTAGTTACGCCACTGTGTTATGTAATAACAGTTAAAAAAGAAGAAGAAAACAAAGATTCGTTACTCATTAATGCACCTCAGTAGTAGTGTTCTTCTTTTTACATGTACCACATTAGGAGACTTTGTGAGGGATACTTTTTCAACAGCCGATGTTGGCTCACATAATTGTAATAAAATAAGATGTATAACAGGTACCCCATGATCACGCCACGACATAACGTGCATTATGAATTATTTATCTCGAAAAGAAAAATAGCGTTGCCAGAATCTAAAACCTACCACTGGTTCTGGAAATGAATGAGTCACTTGGAGGATGAAAATATAATTTTTTCCCCCACAATATATTCCTACGTCCAATAAAGAAGGGAAGCGTATTCCGCTGAGAGTATTACTACAACTAAGAGCATAATATACACAACACACTGGAAAAAGATTATTTCTAGTATTATTTGAAACCATCAGAAAAATTGGTTTCCCTTCAACAAAAGTCTCAAATATATTTCTCCTAATAACATATCACCATCATTCCCTACAACTTTCAAGTATGATAACTCAAGGACCCTGACGCTGAGATGGTGTGTGGAATGACTGACTAAAAGAGCAATTATTTTCTTGATTTCCAAAACATTTGTCTCACAGAACCCCACAACCCTAGCCCTCCGACCTGTAAAGCTCTGGAATAAGGCAACTACGACAGATGCATAAGTCTCATTATTTTGACAGTGAGACATACCTGGGTCATATCCCACCGATTTTTTCTTGCCGAGAAGGTTGCGGTGACATATGAGGTAGGCATAGCGTCATCGTTGCGTGGTCCGTGGTACGGATTGGTAATCCCGGCATTACTCAGCGGTGGCGGCGGTGCCGCTTCTGGAGAGGCGCGGCGAGGTCGCGGATTTGCCAAAAGTGGGCACCACGGCCTTCTTTTAAGAATATGGCCGCAGCTGACGGAAGGAGGAAGAGAAGGTTGTATTTTTTGGCTGTGGCCGTCTCTCCTCTTTGCCTCCGCTCACTTTCCCCAATGACCATTTAAAAATTTCGCTCGTCTAGTAACGCTAGTAATAATCCCTATCTAGTCACTCACTTCATAGGAGTCACTTTGTTCAGATACCGATGACGTCGCGCATAGAAAAGATTTTAAAATAATATAGGCACATTAATATCCATGTCGCCATAAAACTTCAACTGCTCAGTTTATATCTTGCCCAAGGGATATGACACAGAACAGGGGTAGATCATAGAAGTACCACATAGAATCTAGAGTATAGAATTATAGGGGTAGAACATGAGGTATAGCATGTAGAACATTTTGCTGCTCGTTCATATGACTGGTCGGAGTGCAGATTTCTTGGTAAGAGACTATATTTTAAAGTCCTTTTTCTCATCAAACGTCAAATTCAATAACAGATGTAGAGTATAAACAACTATACATTGATTTAAACATTTCCAAATACAAAAATAGCGTTTGAAAAAAGAATATTTGAACCACTTTTGTTTGTAGTTTGAATTTTGGCCTTCGGAGCAAACTCAAGGGGATACAGGGATAGAACTTACATTCAAATATGACGTTTTATGCTCCAGGAAAAAGGCGTGTACTGCCAAAATAAATATCAGCTAATGATTTAGATTCGACGCATGATGGCAATGCATTTTAAAAAAATACGACTATTCATAAATTTTACAAAAAATATATTTTCCTATTCTTCCCTTAATTACTTCCCTTTAAATTTACCGAACCGCTAATACTCTTTAACAGTGAATAACCTATGAATAAACGGTTAACGATTTAAAAATATCTATTATCAGCATGAAAAACGAGAGCGAACGGTATGGTTCGTAAAAAGTTGTTTCTTCTCCAGCGGGTACGAAAGCAAAAAGAATTATTTTAAGCTTCTTACCGTCGCCTCCGCCTCGTGGGCTTAACTTTCCCCGCTGCAGCGAAGACAAGATGTGTGCCTCCCGCTAAAAATGTGAGCAAATTGAGCAACAAGAGCTTGAGTAATTGACCCGTCGGCCCTCCGCCTAATTAGAATGGGTGGAATGGGTAAGGCGAGCGGGTTACGCATTCGAGACGGTTGCCCAAGGGTCCACGCGCACCGCCGAAATACGATCCGTGAGGGCGCACCCCAAAATTATGCCCCCCACCCCCATGAGATACAGGGGAGAGTATACCTTGGAGCATGTCTTGCCGATGCGAGAGAGGTTACGTACGGCTCGTTTGTGTGCATGGAGTATGCAGCTGTTTACGACTCGAAGAGTGCGCTGTTTATTATAGGACAGGATCAAGGAGGAAATCTACATGCAGCTCCTTCTAAATGCTTCGAAAATGTCTTACGCTAATGGCATTGATACGTTAAATCATAAGAACTAACTTAAATGTAATTTTAAAGCCATAAATCGCCACTAAAATTCATCTATTCCATACCAACTTCAAAGAAATCAACTATGGAATTTCATAGGAATTCATTTTTCCAAGATTATTTTTCCTTAGTTTTTACCACGTGAATTAAAATCCAAATGATTAAATGTCTACAAAAACATTACCATCATATTTTACCAAGTAGTGCACAATATGTGTCATCAGAGCATAAGAGCAAAAAGGTGTTCTATAACGTCATCTGTTTTGTGTCAACGTGAGATAACTATAAATGACTTAAATAATACATAAATTCAAATATGAAACTTGATATTTTATATACTGTGGCACCATTTATTTTGGATATGTTGTACGATTTGTATGTAATAATACGCGCTGGAGATAACCAGGTGGATTCTCGTTTGGCAGCTCATGCAAAGTATTGTAAAACATAATGCTCCACAAGTAATTTAAATATGTGTCTAGGTAAAACATTACGTGTCTAATGGTGATGCTTATGCATAAAGGATCACGTTACAAATGAGACGAAAGCAACAGAAAGGTACTTTAAAATTTTCTAATTTAAAAGATACATCCCCAGATACACGCGTAGGATTATATAGACCAAGGGTTCGAAATTCTAAGATCGTATTAAATATTTAATAACTTGCGTTGCTGACTGACTTTTGGTCATTTTTCGGGCGCACGGGTTACCCAGCACATGCTGGGAGAATACTGGGCAAAAACCAAACCCGTACCAGTGAAAAAAACCTTTTGGTAACTAAAGAAGAAAGCTATCTTGCACCTCTCACAATTGCACATTCTGTTGTTTGGTATACGTTATTTTCAGTAATAAAGGTAATAACAACAGAAACAAAGAACAGTCAAGGTGTACGTTTTCCAAAAGAAGCCGTTGCCAGATACAGGCACAAAATTTCAGGAT